>NC_069499.1:1565867813-1566167813 GCF_027579735.1 Bombina bombina | reverse complement strand
AAAAGGACAGTACAATATGAGACACCAGACAAAATTTAACAAACAAATACAGGGGGAATTGGGAGCCCTGTTCTTGTGGGAACTTACAATCTAAATGGGTAGGAGGGTGAGAAACAGGAGGTGGAGACTGCAAAGGTGGGAATGATGTTAGTGTGGAGTTAAATGAGGGCAACTATTAGGCAAGTGGAATTCATTAGTTACTGATTTGGTGATAGGCTTCCCTGAACAAGAAGGTCTTTAGGGAGTGTTTAAAGAATGTTGAAGCTGCTGGTTGAAGAGCGTAATCAGGCTAAGGGTTTATGCAGCGTGGATCAGCCTTTGCTGCCGGCAGGACATAGCGCATTGGCGGCCTCCGCGGGCAGTGCTGCGAGAGGGGAGAGTGTAGCACAGCCGCAGGATATACCAGTTAATGCTAGGAGGGTGGCTCTGCAGGGGGACTGTACCCCTGTAAGATCCACTGTCTGCATGCGCATCTTAAGCCCAAGACGGTGCAAAAAATTCGAGATCACAAGTATGTTAATATGTTTGAGCTGTCGCTGGAAGCGCAGCGCGACAAGGAGCGTAGTGAGGATGGTACTGGACCAAAAAAGATCCAGCGTCCTGATACCTTTGAAGAGTGGAGGCGATGCTTCAGGGTATTCTCCTCCTGTTACATAGAACAGAGGCCAAAGGCCGCTATAGACGTAATCAAGTATGCGGAGATTATAGAATGTATCTACAAGAGATACGGGGAAGGCATGTGGAGGGCCTACGACAGTGAATTTAGGAGAAAAATGGTCGGGAACCCAGTTATGAACTTTGGGGTGAAAGACTTGGACCTGTGGTCCCTGCTCATACCAGAGAAAGGGGGGGCAGGGGGATCGCTGCTGCGGGCAGGGCCCACTAGACCGCAGAGCTTGGTCAAGCATTGGGGCAGGGAGTGATGGAAGTACAACGAGAAGCAGTGTGATAAAGGGGCTTCCTGCTCCTTTCATCATGCCTGCATGTACTGCAGCGGACAACACCCAGGCGTCGAGTGCCCCAAGCGGAGGGATGGCGGAGCCTTCCGTGGGGCATTTAAAGGGGGGTCTGGACAAAAGAGCTCCAAAACCCCTGAAGCTGGACGCCATTAGGCCTTGGCTAGCGGCCTACCCAAATAGGGTGGCGGCTGCCAGTCTATTGGCGGGGATTGGAGACGGTTTTAAAATACCAACCATGGGGGTGGTTGTTGGGTCTGCATCGCATAAGAATTTGAAGTCGGCTTATGAAATGCCGGGGGAAGTACGGGCGAAATTGGGCAAAGAAATTGCCCTTGGGAGGTTTGCAGGTCCATTTGAGCGACCTCCCATCCCTGACCTGGTTATTTCCCCACTGGGGGTGGTTCCTAAAAAGGAACAGGGGAAATTTCGCCTGATTCAGCATTTGTCTTATCCGAGGGGCGGGTCTGTCAATGACGCGATAGACCCAATGATAAGCTCGGTGACCTACCAATCATTTGACCAGGCATTGGAGTTGGTTGTTGCAGCGGGGCCGGGCGTGCTTCTAGCCAAAATGGACATCGAGTCCGCCTTTTCGGCTGCTCCCCATACACCCATCATCGTTCAGGCTGATGGGGTGTAAATTTGAGGGCAGTTATTTCATTGACAAATGCCTGCCCATGGGTTGCTCGCTATCGTGTGCTTACTTCGAGGAATTTAGCTCATTCTTACATTGGGCTATCGTGGTGGCGGCGGCCGGCGGGGTAGTAGTCGCCCATTACCTCAATGACTTCCTGCTGGTCGGCGGCGCAAATACCAGCGAGTGCGATCGGCTAATGGCAGTAATGCGGGGTTAATGGCGAAATTCGGAGTACCGCTAGCTGAGGAAAACACGCAGGGCCCTTGTACAAGGCTTACGTACTTGGGGATTGAGATTGACACTGCTGCAAGGCTATGTCGTCTTCCCACCGACAAGGTGGAAGCCATGCTCTTAGCGGTGCGCAAGGCTATGGCGGCAAGGAGCATGCCATTGAGGGAGCTACAGTCAGTACTAGGGTTACTCAATTTTGCATGCAAAATCATACCCATGGGCCGCGTATTTAACAGGAGGATGGAAGCTATGCTTTCCACCCCCCATGGTGCGCGTAAGGTTGCGGTTTCAGAGGACATGCGGCAAGACCTAAGGGTATGGGAGCGGTTCCTTAGAGACTTTAACGGAACGCTGCTTTGGCGCGCTCCTCGGGCTTCCAGTCAGACAGTGCACCTGCTGACGGACGCAGCTGGGGCAGCCGGTTATGGTGCTTACCTGGACGGGCAATGGAGCTCCGAGTCGTGGATCCTATCCTGGGTCCAAGGGGGCCTGACGAGGAATCTGACACTCCTGGAGCTTTTTCCCATAGTCGTGACTATGGAGCTCTGGGGGCCGGCCTTAAAGGACCGGTTTATTGTGATTTGGATGGACAACGCTACCGTTGTGTTCGCCATAAACAGATTGTCTGCTTCATCACCTGTAGTGGTTAGGTATTTGCGCCAGCTGGTGCTTAGGTGCTTGCAATGCAATATTCAGTTTACCGCGAGACACGTCCCCGGGGTCAACAACACCCTGGCGGACGCACTCTCAAGGTTTCAATGGGAGCAGTTTCGCAGACTGGCTCCTAACGCAGCCGCAGTTGGCTTACCCTGTCCCCACTCTATTTGGCAGTTGGCGGGGCATGGAGGTCCGTAGGGCACCTCGTGAGGGCGTCCCTGGCACCGAATACTTGGAGAGCTTATTCACAGCACTGGGGGGAGTGGGTAAGTTATTGTCATGAACAGGGCGCAGCGGCAGGAGAAGCCCCTAGGGAACTGTTCTTGAAGTGGCTTGCAGAGAGGAACAGGCAGGGAATCTCGAAGGGTGCTATAGCTAACAAGATAGCGGCTGTCTCCTTCTTCTGCAACATGTTGAAGTGGCCCAACATGACTAAGGGTTTCCTGGTGAGGCAGGTGATTAAGGGTTGGGGTAGACTCGAAGGCAGATCGAAAGATGCTCGCGAACCAGTGACGTAGTGCAGATTATCCAAGCTGCTCGACGCCACCGGGGGCATTTGTGTCGAACCAGGAGAAAGGGAGCTGTTTCAGTGCGCCTTTTCTTTGGCATTTTTTGCTGCCCTTAGGCCGGGGGAGCTGGTCGCTGCTTCAAAAGACGCGGTTAACTCTGGAATGCAGCTGGCTCATGTTAAATGGGCGGGGGATAATTTGTTACTGTTTATCTCGCATTCAAAGACGGACCAGGAGGGGAGAGGGGTGTGGTTGACCCTGACCCCTTCAGCCTTGGGCGCCTGCCCAGTTTTGATGACAAGGTCTTACATTGCGCAGCGACCGCGAGGCCCTGCTCAGTTCCTGGTGCACTCTAATGGATCCAATCTTTCTCGGTACCAGTTCACAGCGGTGCTCAAAAAGGTAGCGCTTGCGGCAGGTTTGGGGACCTGTAGAATCACTTCTCATTCCTTCCGGATAGCGGCGCTGGGTTGGAGGGGGGAACACATCCAGAGGTTGGGCAGATGGAGGTCCCAATGTTATAAGTCATATGTGCGCCCGCCAGCGGAGGCGTAGTGGTTTAAAGGGGCCTGGGTAAGAAAGCATTGAGTATTTGCAGTTATCTGGTTGTGTTGTCTGTTTATGGTTTCAGGTGATTAACTATGTAATCCGTTTTTAGGTGTGGCTACAGGTCCTACTCGAATCTGGATCATAGGGCACTCTTACGTGCACTGGGCGGCACTGAGGGCTCATTCTCTTCCTGAGGGGCAGCAGTTGGGTCTACCGACGTCAAAGGCATCAAAACGGTGGTTGGGCCGTAGAGGCTTACAGTGGGATGGTTTGCCTGCCCTCCTCCAGAATGCTAGACATAGATGGGGACAGCCCCACATCATCCTCCTCCACATGGGGGGGAACGATATAGGAAGTGCACCGGCTTTGGATTTCATCAATGCGATGAGGTCCGACGTCAAGTGGATCTGTACCACGTTCCCGGGGGTTAGGTTGGCTTGGTCCAACATAATTCCCCGGTTGCGTTGGAGATTTTTCCCCACACCTAGGAGTAGCTTATAGGGTTAGAAAAAAAGTTAACAGGGAGCTGGGTAGAGCTGTGCTGGCTGTAGGGGGTTTTGTGGTCTGCCATGAACTGATCTCAGCGGACAAGAAAGGGCTGTATCGCCCGGACGGGGTGCACCTGTCCGATGATGGGCTGGCGATCTTCCTGGCGGACCTCAAAACGGCCTTGGTTAGTAATATTTAGCGGGTGGCGGCAAGAGCCCGGTTTTGGGAGTGCCTGTCTCTTGTGGTGGGAGGTCGTAGCCATCAACAATTGAGGGCGGAGTCTGCAGAGGTTACAGTCGGGCTAATGGGTGGGGGTGATGTCCTCAGGTAGTGACCTGGGGGGCCCCGCCCCGTGGGTCTGCTGGCTGAAGATCCTTTAGGACGTCCGCGCCTATTAGACGGAATGGGGTGGGGCCACATTTGCGGCCCACCCTTGGCATTTGCAATTCCACAACATATGGCTGCGACCTCTTGTCATATGGAGCTAATAGTATCATTTTACTAGGCCTCAAATGCCGCCACAGGTTAAATATATGAAGTGACTTCCGTTGAAGTCAAGTTAATCTTTGTTAATAAATATGACCATTGACATGGTCTTAAAACCCAGCTATCTGTGTTGTGTGTTTATTTCTTAGAATAAGTAGTTATTTAAGTATTTTTGTAAGGGGTTGGAACTACCAAATACAGCATCAGCCCTTAACAGTAATATCTATTTAAAAATACTTTGAACACATTCCAATATATGAAGAACATTGGAATGTGAAATATTTACAGTAAATACACAGTTAAAACCTTTATTAAATATGAATTTTCATGTTTTCAGCTATTTGAGTGCTCTAATACTTATATATGTATACATATGTATTTATGTGTTTATAGGTGTATATATGTCTGTAAATGCATCTATATATACATAGAAATACATCAATAAAATATGTACACACATACACACACACACATATATATATATATATATATATATTAACATATATTAACATATATATTTATATATTCATATTTAGACATGTATATGTATGTATCTCTATGTTAAAGCCCTTTGCCTGTCTTTTTTTTTTCTAACTCCTCGTATCTTTGAGCCCTTAAAACTTTTTTCTATAATATTTTTTTAAATATTTTTTTATCAGACAGTGTTACCATGAGTGTAACTGTACTGTACAATGTATTTTGATGTGTTCTGTGAAACTTTTTATTTAAGCGTAACAGTTAAAGTAACCGCGCGAGTAAGGGTGTTCATTTTATACCCTCACTTTTCGCACTCCTTTTACTTCTATGGGGGAATAGGTAAACACAGTTCCAATATTCTAACTTTTAACTAATAATATGTGTGGCACCCGACGAACACAAAAAGCTTACTTCTAGCAGAGTTACCGCTCGAGCCGGTTCGATAAATAACGATCCACGCGTAATCTAGCCCTGAATTAGTAAATCACACAAATTATGTATATGAAATTAGGAAAAACTGTCTACACAACGGAAAAAAGTATAAGGAACAACTGTATGGTGATTCATAGAGGAAAAATATACACTCAAAGTGAAAGTAAAATATGGTGTCTAATTTATTCTGTTATAATAATGAATGGCTGATTGTGTTTAGCACTGTTTTTCCACTTCACCAATAGAATCAATTCATGACATGTGCATCCAATTAAGAATTTTGAGTAATTTTAAAATTAACACGTTTAAATGTCTAAACTGTTCATCATAATCATAAACTAACTAAGGTTGTATTTAAGTTGTGTATATAGTTTATAGTTTATATTGTGATTTCAACTATGTTTAAATCTTTAGTAAAGCAGGAAATGACTGCGTTCACTTACATGTAAACTGAGCATGCACAAGCACTTAGAGTGACGGTAAATGTTTATGATCATAAGGGATTAAATGTCCTATCGTCCCTGAGAATAACAATACTTAAAGGGACAGTCTACACCCAATACATAATTTTGATTATTTATTGTTACTTACCAGAGAAGCATCCTGCAACCGGTCCCACATCTATAAGCTTGTAAGAAGTACATGAAACATTTAAATATTCATAGTTTGCTAGGAGCAAATGGCCACCAAGCTTCACTCACCTATTGCATGTATATTTTGGTATGCTAAGTTTCTCCAATCACGATCAACTTGAATAAGTTTTCCTACTCGCACACGCTGATTTGTGCATGTGAAATTTAAAATAGCTAACAGAAAAATATTAAACGTGCACTGCTAAACTGTCATACAAGAAAACAGCTAATTGGACAAGAAGAAAGCTGTGGGCGGAGCCTGGTGGCCATTTTCTACTGCTAACAGACAATGATTATTTTTCATATACTCCTTAAAAGCTTATAGATGTAGAACCAGTTGCAAGATGCTTCTCTGGTATGTAACAATAAATAATAAAGAATAAGTATTGGGTCTATATTGTCCCTTTAAACTAAACCTTAACAGACCTTATAAGAAGCAAAATAAGACACTAAGACAGAATTGGAAGTTTAAGACCCGTGGGTTGAATTTATTGTAAATCACAGAACATCTGGCATAAAACTCTTTAATTTAAAAATAAGCCCAGGTGTCGGCAAATCGAGTCCTAAGTAACTAACCCTTGCTAAGCTGGTCAGGTTCCAGGCTGCCGCGTTTCGTGCCCCCTACAGGCGCTTACTCATAGACGTCTATGATTAAACTCCTGTAGGGGGTGTGAAACACGTCAGACACCTGTCTGTAAGTTTTTTCATGCTCCTTGAACTTTTGATTTTTTGTATTTTTGTTGTTTTTTTATCAATAAATCTATGGACTTTTTCTAAGCACCTCGTTGTAGTGCCTACATCCTTTCCTTCTGATTCACTATATTGCGAAATGGTTCATCCGCTACTTAGTTACGACAAACCAGGAGACAATGTTAATTTGGGCATCCTTTATGGACTTCCGGTTTTGGGGCTGACTGAGTGCTGCTGTTGCTGGGACGGTACACTGTTGTTGTAAGATCCGTCTCTTCTATGCACCTGCTTCCTACGTATTGTGTGGAAACATGCTACTAAAGTACGTGTTACCAGTGATATGGCCTCTAATTGTGCGAAGTATCCTACTAGACAAAAAAATGTCTATATAATGCATCATGCCTATATAAGACTTTATTTTGTCTTTGGCCATCCGTCCATCGGTCAGACTTTCTTTCTGCCTCTATGATGTGTTGTGTAATAACACTAAGAAAATAAAAAAACATTGGAAACAGCCAAAAAAAGAGACAATTAAATCAGTCAAAACATATTTTCAACAGGTCCAAAAGTAAAAAAAATAAAAAATATGTGAAATGTAAATTATATCCTTACAAAGTAAACGTATTGTTTTTATAGCCCCAAATTTGAAACACTTTAGATAAATTTATTTGGGTTTTCAAATGATTTGGAATGGATTTGAATTAGAAAATCCCATGAGAACTCATTTGATGGAATGAATACTATGGGGTCGATTTATTAAAGTGCGGATGGACATGATTACTGCTGTTTCCTGAAGACTTGTGCGGAAACAGGGGCATCAAGCTCCATTCAAAGCTTGATAATTCGCCCCCTATATCTGCAAATGAATGAGAAAGAAGCTAGAAACCCTTAATTATAGGTCTTCTGATTAAAATAAGGCCAGTGTTCTGTCGGATTCTGTGACCAGTCGGAATGTGCGTAGTTGCAAAATCCTGCAGAACAGCTCATATTGGATTTTGCAACCGTGAAGTGCACATTCGACATACGTCAGCAGTTGCAAAATCTGACACGAAACAGCTGTCATCGGATTTTTCGACCGAGGAGTAGAGCGCACGCATGAGCCTACATCAGCATTCTGATATGTCTTACAAACACCAGTATATTACAGCCCATTTTTTGTATATTATTAGCTTATCTGGTTGTATTAAAGGGTCCTGAAGATCTGTAAACACAGCCACTGCCCTTGCACACGTCACAGGTGACAGACAATGATGTGGCGCACATGGTGCCGCTGCGCCTGTGTATGTGCAATAGGGCCAGCTCCTGTCTGATGTGTCATACGAGAACCTCCCCACATCCCACACGTGGGAATACTGTGGTGGGCTTATAAATAAGACTTTTGCTGCCAGAGAGAACTTGCCAAGGGTGTTGTGCAGCAAATTGAATCATCTCAGAAACATACAGAACAAAAACAGACCATAAAATTGCAATTAACTCTCAAAATCCGATGACAGCTGTTATGTGTAGGATTTTGCAACCGCTGACCTTCGCGGTTGCAAAATCTGATGGGAGCTGTTTTGTAGAATTTTGCGACCAATGGAATGTAGATGGAATGCGATGACGTAACTGCGTGCATAATAAGATCGTCTGTTCGCACATTCCGACAGACCACCGGCTCATGATATTGTGCTGCCTGGGTCCATGAATGCAATGACGCCACCCTGCAGTAACATTATTGATTAGCATATAAACCTACTAGCCTGATGGGTGATCTTACTGAGCCTGCCTACCTGCATGCAACCAATGCTTATGCACAATTACACAGTAAGTGGGAAGGGAGTTATGTAACAGATACACTTGTTCCACCTTGAATGTAGCCCCTGAATGGTCCTATGTCTTTGTATATGATAAGGTTTTGCTGCTGGGAACCTGCGACTTACCCCATGTAGACAGAGGATGGGAGTGGTCTGAGTCTGATGGTGACTGACTCAGTCGCTGAAGTGCTACTCCTTGTCAAGTACTGCCTGGGTCCTTTAGACACACTTGGTCCTATGTTTAAGCCAGCCCTGCTTAAAATCATTCAAAAACCTTTATGAATGATAACTAATTTATCTTATGCGTTTGAAATGCATTCTGCCCACGAAAACAAACTCCATACATTGCATGGGGACAATTTAACACAGTTTTCCATCAATAAGAAGAAGATTTTTGGAGTTTTCAGATTCTACAACTCTTACCTGTTGAAAGCACATTTTGACTGGTTTGAGAGATACTTTTAAACAATGAAATGTGTACACACGTTACATAATATAATTTATTTAAATAGACAGGTGTAGGGGTGCAATACTGCTCTAACACATTCCTCTCTAAAGCTTTATGTCCTGTTTTCCCTGCTGTACGTTACTTTGACTTTGGCTTCAAAACTGTTTTATACATAAATATATATAGATGGATTTAGGGGGGCGGAGCGTGCGGGCGTGCTGAATGGCCGGACTTTGTTAGAGCTCCTGAAACGGCGGCGGTGGAGCTTTCTCACAGACGAACACCTACAGCCCGGAGAGGTCTAACTTCTGCCGTGACATGTGGGTGAATCATTAGGGGACCTCCGGATTAACTTTCAGAGCCGGGGTTATGGCAGAACAGCTGTTTGGGCTCCCGGACCGCAAAGGAGGCCACATCTGAAGCCTTTTCCTGCAGTTTGGAGACGTCATAGCTCTCTGAAGAGCCCCTGCACCCGTTTGGGAAGCCTTTCCCCAGAAGTCAGCAGGATTATCATGGTGTCAGGGTAAGCAGCGCCATGTTGGGGCAATGGAGTGTAAAAATGAGCATTAAGTTTATTATCAAAATGCTTTAAAGTTATTGAAGGCCCAAAAACGCCCCCTGCTTTTAACAAAGATATAATCTAATGAATCCCTGGGGCAGGAGGTTTTGTATGCACTAGCTACCGTAAGGACTATTTGTTGATTTAATGCCAAAAAGCAAGAAATACTTCAATTCTAGTGGCAGTCAAAAGAAAGACTTGCGACAGTATACATCAGGAACGTTCTATTTTTATTGATAAGAGCAAAAGACTGTGCCTGTTTTGTCAGCATGGCGCTGCGCAGGAACGCCAAAAGCGATAAGACACTAAAGACCACTTTAGTTTCTGGAACAGTGAATACCTTCTTTAAAAGCTCAGACCAAAAAAAGAAAAAACCTGAGCTATCTCAGGCTTGCAGTGAGGAGGAGGATTTATCTGACAACCCGATACTGTTCAATCAGCAGCATCCCCCCCCCTCACATTCAGCACTATAGTGAAGATGGCCCAGTCACCCTTAAAGTAATGGTGGCCCTCATTAACCAGGTCAAATCCTGTATAAAAGCAGAATGTGCTGCGCTGAAGAAAGATATAAATGATTTAGGGTGCAGAGTCGAATCCCTTGAGGATCATAATGAAGAGATCACTAGAGATGTGTCTGAGATGTCACGCACGATAGAGAGTCAGCAGCAGCAGATATCTGACCTTGAGAATAAAATAGACGATATTGAAAATAGAACTAGGAGAAACAATCTCCGGATTCGAGGAATCCCTGAATCTGTGAAAAATGAAGATATAACTGAACACCTACAAAATCTTTTCCAGTCTCTAGCCATCTCTAACCAGAGAGTGATTGATGTTATACCTATCGAGAGGGCGCACAGATCTCTTAGGCCTAAACCAAGTGATAATCAGCCCCCAAGGGATATAATTGTGTGCTTTTCGAGCTACAGGGATAGAGAAAAGCTATTTCAAATGGCAAGATCACAACCTACATTTTCTTTTCAAGGCGCGAAAATTCTAATTTTTCAAGATTTATCGACTAGAACGCTGCTCTTGAGAAAAGAATTTGCACCTTTCACTGCCCATCTGCGCTCACTAAAAATCCCTTATAGGTGGGGATTTCCAGTATCTCTACAAATAATCAAGAATGGCAAAAGATTTGAATGTCTCTCCACAGAGGATATTAATGACTTCTGCCAACTTTTGGATATACCAACTCCTGAGGATGCAGTCCCTGGGCTCCCCAAGGTTTCAACTCCTTTGCCAAAGCCACAGCGAAGACTCTGGTCTGAAGTCATTGATAAGCAACAGCGAAAGAAGATTTGCACAGCTCCTACAGCTCAGAATCAGATGGACCCTACTGTGACTGTCACTACGTGACCTGATACCCAAGAGTTTGTGAGTATAGGGCTGTACACCCCCCCCCCCCCCCCCCCGCAGGGTGATACCTTCTTCTGTTTCACTTTGACTTTGACTTTTTACGAAACTGATTATGCATAATCCCGCACCGCAGAACCTACCCTGAGGGCACTTATGCTGCTTGAACTTATTGAGACTTTTGACTTGCAAAAATCAAGTTACTTTCTACAAAAGTTTACAAATGCTGACTTATTCTCATGTCACAATGATCTGATATACAAAACTTAATGTTTTACTGTTTTATTGTTTATATTTCATGCACAAGGTTTGATGTTTTCCCGTTCAAAATAATGTTTTTTATTGTTTCTGGTCTCAAATTTACAATCGATGATGTCAGGTCTGTTGGGACGGCTCCACCGGGCCGTGCTTTCCCCCCTTTTTTCCTTTCTTTCTCAGCTTCTTACTGGCTGTCTGTCCCTCCTATCCCTTTCCCCTCGTGTCCCCGGCCCCTTCTGGCAGAGGACTACAGGTGTCGTATCACTTTCCCTCCACATCTATCTTACTCACCTCCCCTTTCCTTCCTTTCCTGTTCCCCTTCCTTTCCCTACCCCTCCCTTCATTCACTGTATTGTTTCAGAGCATCCTAGGACATAGTTATTACAAATTGTTCTGTTATTTTGTTTAAAAGTTTTATATTTTGGTTTTATATATTTGTACTCTCTGATACCAAAACTTCTATACACACGACACACATGACCAGTACACCTTGGTTTCCCTTTATCTATAAATTACCGGCAACTTACACATGTCAACATCACAACAACCTAGTCAGTTTAGGCTAGCTATGCAAAATGTTAAAGGTTATCTCTCACTACAAAAGCGCTCAATAGCCTTCCACGATTTTTACAAAAAAAGAGTGGACATTATCATGATACAAGAGACGCACTTTAAAAAAATCGAATTAACCCACCCTTTCGAAGCTACATTATGACCAACATTTTTTGTGCTCAGGCCCGACTAGACGTAACGGGGTTTGTATATCTTTTAGAAAGGGTACATCTTTTGAGCTACTTACCAAATATCTTAATAAAGATGGCCGTTTTCTTGTTTTAGTGGGGCTATATTTTGGTAGACCCATAACTCTAGCTAACATTTATGCCCCAAACTGCCCTAAGCCTCCCTTCTTCCATAGGGTGATTAACCAGATACTTGATATTTCGAAGGGACCCATCTTCTTAGGAGGGGACCTAAACTTTCCTATTAATCCTGCATTAGACACGTCATCAGGTAGGTCATACATCAGGAACACTCAGATAAAAGCCAACTGGTGAGCAATCTGCTCTATTCCCCTCTTTGACTCTTGGAGAACTACCCACCCATCCACAAAAGATTTCTCCTTTTTCTCAAACCCGCAACGCTCTTACACACGAATTGATTATATCTTCTGTGAACAAAGTATGCTTCCCTCCCTTGTCGACTCTAGACTATACCATACCACATGGTCGGACCATAGTATGGTTTGTTCCACCTTTGTTTGGACCTCTAAGCCAGGCTTCCAACAACGTTGGAAACTAAATGATCAGATTTTTTTAGACCCCTTAATAGTCACCGATGTAGCAGAGAAAACCACAGAGTATTTCTCCTTCAACAATCACTTAGACACATCTGCAATCATTAACTGGGAGGCGTATAAGTGTTTCATAAGGGGGGTGATTATGGGCCACACACATAGACAATGCAAACAACGCGCTGCTCAATTTGCTTCTCTGACTTCAGAGTTTAATAATTGCGAAAAAGAGCTAAAAAGTAACCCCCAGTCGCAACCTTTACTAGCGAAATCACAATTAGCCAGGGAAGCTTTAAACCAATATTTAATACAAAATGCGCATATGAGAGCTCTTACATCCGAGTCCAAGTTTTTCATTGAAAATAATAAGGCCGGGCGCCTACTAGCGAGATCCCTGCGTAAAAAGAGATATAAAACATATATAACTAAGATTACTGACTCCTCGGGCATTGTCCATTCGGATAACACTGAAATTGCTAACCAGTTTGCGTGGTACTACACCTCCCTGTATAATCTTCCCTCCTTAAGCCCAGAAGATAAACAGCGGCGAATAAACTCATATCTTGATCAGATCCAGCTTCCCAGGCTATCTGATACCAATATGGAAAATCTTGATAAACAGTTTACTTTACAAGAGTTATTGCTAGCCATTAAAGATTTGCCACAGGGAAAAGCACCCGGCCCAGACGGGTTCACACCTAAATGTTATCACCTTTTCAAATCCCTTCTCAGTCCCCATCTGTTAGAGATGTACACCTCTATTGACCAGTCCGACCAACTTCCGACAACCTTACTAGAAGCCACAATCTCGGTGATACCCAAACCGGGCAAGCCACCAGAAAAAGTAGCCAATTACCGTCCCATATCGTTAAAAAATATTGACATCAAACTATATGCCAAATTATTAGCCACGAGAATTAGTAAATTCCTTCCCTCTCTAGTGCACCCCGACCAGGTTGGTTTCATCCCGGGTAGGGAAGCTAAGGAGAATACCATTAGAGTCCTGCATACCCTATCGAGCACTTCTGCCTCCAAGACACCCTTAATACTCCTCTCTATAGATGCCGAGAAGGCCTTCGACAGGGTGGACTGGGATTTTCGGTGGTCCATCCTGTCGAAATTTGGGTTTTCCTGCACAACGATATCACGTATACAAGCTCTCTATAGTAACCCAACAGCTTTTGTTATGGTCAACGGCACATTTTCCCAAGGAATCCCCATAAACAACGGCACACGGCAGGGGTGCCCTCTTTCGCCCCTGCTGTTTGCCTTAGCTGTAGAAGCGTTTGCCTCCAGAATCCGGTGTAATCATATTATACAGGGTGTCCCCTTTGGTGAGCTATTATAAAAATGTCTCCTATACGCAGATGATGTTATATTAACCCTGCGCTCACCCCTCACCTCAGTCCCGGCCTTATTGGGAGAGCTGGAGGAGTACAGATTGGTTTCTAATTTTTCAGTTAATATGAACAAGTCAATGATTCTATCATTATATCTTAATGCTGAAGAAACACATTTCATCACAACATATACCTCTTTCCAGCTAGCCAAGAAAATAAGGTATCTAGGCATTGACATATCTGCATCACAAACAGAATTATTCTCCCTCAATTATACCCCTTTACAAGTAAAAACCAATAAACTGTTGGAATCCTGGCACAAACAGGGTCGGCTTTCTTGGATGGGACGTATAAATGCAATAAAAATGAGTATTATCCCTAAATTTTTATACCTTTTTCAAGTACTCCCAATAGATATCCGTACACAATTTTTTATACTACTGCAAAAAAATTTGACCAGTTTATATGGTCACACAGAAGATCTAGAGTAGCTAGGGATACGTTATTTCTAGATAGAGAAGATGGCGGACTGGGAGCCCCTAAATTGATCAACTATTATAGAGCAACACACCTTGCACGCATAGTAGCCTGGAAGCATTCTTCTCCCGAAAAGCCCTGGGTGCAAATGGAAACCCACCTGGCAGGTGGAATTAACTTGGGTGATCAGTGTTGGACTCCGCCAAGATTAAGACCATTAGAGATTTGGAGTAACTATTTTATAGCAACCACGATTCGCACATGGGATAAACTACTGGCTAGTGATAGCCTGATATCTACACAGATATCCCCCCTCACCCCCTTACTAAATAACCCCCTTTTCTTAAAATCCCAGACTATCCAAACGCCTTTGATTGCAGGTTCCCCTTCTAATATACCAACACATATTCTTCTCCATGGCGGGTTGATGCGTACACAAGCAGAGATAGGTCAATTACTAGGTCCACCATTCCATATGTGGTTCCCCTATTTCCAAGTTATACATGCCATATTCACTAGCCCACACAAAACAACCCTTACCAGATCCCTAACCCCCTTTGAGACACTGTGTACGTCCCCTTCCATTAAAAGCTCCCATATCTCAATAATTTACAAATTACTTAGGGGATCTTTTCCCTCTAAAAAACCTGTGTTTATTAATAAATGGGAAAGAGAAATTGGCATACACCTACCTGATACTCATTGGAGTCGTATCTTCAAGGAAAATAAAAAGGCTTCCCTTTCACTAATTTTAATAGAAACAAACTATAAGCTAATGTCAAGATGGTATTTAACACCTCACTGTCTTCATAGCATTTTCCCTAACTCATCCTCTCATTGCTGGAGACATTGTGGTGAGATAGGTACCCTTTCCCATATCTGGTGGTCATGTCCACTCTTGCAGACATACTGGAAGGCTATTGGCGATAAGCTCACGAAAACTATAGGAAACACTATGAAACTTACAATTACTATGGTCCTATTGGGTGATATACCAAAAGTCCCATGTCTATACAGGAAGAAACTTTTACAGATTATGCTTAACTGTGCTAGGTGTCTGATACTCAGGTTTTGGAAAAAAGATATAGTTCCATCACACGAGATGTGGTTAAGAGAAGTTAGCCATATTTTAGAACTAGAGAAAATACATTACACTTATGTTGGTAAACAGGAATTCATTGCAGATGTGATATTTCTTTGGGAACAAGATTTATGCCAATAACACTAAGCCGAGCTGAATTTAGGTGCTGGTTGTGTCAATTGATTGTGCTGGAAAGTACTGTGATCATATGCTCCTGTTTTCTATTTGTACTAATGTTTTTATTTGTGTTTGTTGTTCAGTTATAATTGTAAAAGAAATTTTCTTCCATTGACTGATTATGTAACGGTACTATTTGCGATTTCAATAAAAAGATTTATCGTAAAAAAAAAATATATATAGATGGATGGATTTTTTTGTTATACAGTTGTTGTTTTTTTTCAAATAGTTTTTCAAATTCAATCTTTTTATTGTTTGACATATCTTAGATATTGACACTTGATACCTTGTTTTAGAGCAGTGATGGCCAACTTCCTTACAGATGGGGACCGCAGGTCAATATTTGTGAAGCTTTACATAAATGTCTGTATACAAATGTCTGTATATAAATGTCTGTATATAAATGTCTATATACAAATGCCTGTGTATAAATGTCCTGTATATAAATGCCTGTATATAAATGTCTGTATATAAATGTGTATATATAAATGTCCTGTATAGAAATGCCTGTATATAAGTGTCTGTATATAAGTGCCTGTATATAAATGTCTGTATATAAATGCCTGTATATAAATGCCTGTATATAAATGTCTATATATAAATATCTGTATATAAATGTCCTGTATATAAATGCCTGTATATAAATGCCTGTATATAAGTGCCTGTATATAAATGTCTGTATATAAATGCCTGTATATAAGTGTCTGTATATAAGTGCCTGTATATAAATGTCTGTATATAAATGCCTGTATATAAATGCCTGTATATAAATGTCTATATATAAATATCTGTATATAAATGTCCTGTATATAAATGCCTGTATATAAATGCCTGTATATAAGTGCCTGTATATAAATGCCTGTATATAAACGTCTGTATATAAGTGCCTGTATATAAGTGCCTGTATATAAATGTCTGTATATAAATGTCTGTATATAAATGCCTGTAAATAAATGTCTGTATATAAATGCCTGTATATAAATGTCTGTATATAAATGCCTGTATATAAATGTCTGTATATAAATGTCTGTATATAAATGTCTGCATATAAATGCCTGCATATAAATGCCTGTATATAAATGCCTGTATATAAATGTCTGTATATAAATGCCTGTATATAAATGTCTGTATATAAATGTCTGTATATAAATGTCTGTATATAAATGCCTGTATATAAATGTCTGTATATAAATGCCTGTATATAAATGCCTGTATATAAATGTCTATATATAAATGTCTGTATATAAATGTCTGTATATAAATGTCTGTATGTAAATGCCTGTATATAAATGCCTGTATATAAATGTCTGTATATAAATGTCTGTATATAAACGTCTGTATATAAATGCCTGTATATAAATGCCTGTATATAAATGTCTGTATATAAATGTCTGTATATAAATGCCTGTATATAAATGTCTGTATATAAATGTCTGTATATAAACGTCTGTATATAAATGCCTGTATATAAATGTCTATATATAAATGTCTGTATATAAATGTCTGTATATAAATGTCTGTATGTAAATGCCTGTATATAAATGCCTGTATATAAATGTCTGTATATAAATGTCTGTATATAAACGTCTGTATATAAATGCCTGTATATAAATGTCTGTATATAAATGTATGACTTTTAAACACCCAAATATAATATACTTTCTAAAAATGTCCAGAGGCACAGGGGATATAGATTTGGTAGCAGGGTAACCTCTATTTGCTGTTCTCGCCTCCAGATAGCTCTTTTCATTTTTGTCCACTCCAAAGCACATATTTTTAGTTTTGCTATTTTTAGAAGCCACAAAAACTATGACCCATGTTCTTATCCCTGCTTTGTCCCTGGGGCCACAAAGACTAGTGCAGAGGGAAGTGCTTGGGTTGCCAGTTGTCCATCCCTGTTTAAGAGTACAAATATGTTGGGACAGAACTCATCGTTTTTTTTCTTTTCCTTCTCTTTCTTTCTTTCTTTCTTTCTTTCTTTTTTTCTTTCTTTCTCTTCTCTCTCTCTTTCTTACTTTCTCTTTATCTCTCTCTCACTCTCTTTCTTTCTCTCTTTATTTCTCTCTGTCTCTCTCTCTTTCTTTCTCTCTCTTTCTTTCTTTCTTTCTCTCTTTATTTCTCTGTCTCTCTCTCTCTTTCTTTCTCTCTCTTTCTTTCTCTCTTTATTTCTCTCTGTCTCTCTCTCTCTTTCTTTCTTTCTTTCTTTCTTTCTCTTTCTCTCTTATTTCTCTCTCTCTTTCTTTCTCTCTCTCTTTCTCTCTTCTTTCTCTCTCTCTTTCTTTTTCTCTTTCTCTCTCTCTTTCTTTTTCTCTTTCTCTCTCTCTTTCTTTCTCTTTATCTATCTCTCTCTCACACTTTTTATCTTTCCCTCTCTTTCTCTGTCTCACTTTCTATCTCTCTTTCTTCTTTCTCTCTCTCTCTCTGTTTCTTTCTTTCTCTCTCTTTCTCTGTGTCTCTCTCTGTCTCTCTTTCTCTCTGTTTTTCAATGTTTCTTTAATTCTCTCTCATTCTCTCTCTCTTTATTATTTTGACTTTCTTCTCCCTGGCAAAGATAAAAGTGAGCTAGTTGCTTTATCTTTCTCACAGTAGACAAAATGTATTATGTAGTACAATGTATAGCAGGTGTTCAATGTCCTTTATAAAATATATGTTCTGAAATCTAGGGCAGGACACAGGGAGGTGCCCTTGGAGAATAATAAATGGAGTGGAAGGAAGAAGTGTGACAGAGATGAAGATTGTACAAGGGAAAGGGCAGAAGCAAAGTGAAAAAAGTGGAACATTCCGGAAGAAAAAGGAGAAAAATAGAATGTTACAGTAACAGTAATGGAGAGAGAGCTGAAGATAGACAAACTAAATCATGTTCTTTTTACCTAACAGTGCACAACAGTCCTATCAGGCACACAAAGGGTTAAAGGAACAGTTTCTAGCAGATTAACTCCTTCGCTACCAGCTTGCCCAAATCACCAGCGAATTTTTAGCATTTTTGCTATCACTCCATTTTTTATTGACCCATCAAAACTATATATATATTTTAGTAGACAACTGATTTGCCATCAAATGCAATCATATAAAAAAAAAACTTTTTTCACAAACTTTGGGTTTCTTACTGAAATTATGTACATACCACTTGTGTGTGCAGTTATAACACAAATGGCTGTAAAAGCTTCTCTGGGGTCCCCTTTGTTCAGAAATAGCAACTAATTGCAGCTGTGCACCCCACTTCTAAAATTCCTGGCGGTGAAGGGGTTAATTAGTTAGCTGTCTAGTGTAAGGATTAACCTCCCCACACAGCTCTTTAAACCTCCTCCTAATGATGTCCACCATCTTAGGTACTGGCAGCTATCTGCCAGTACCCAGCTTGGGTATAAATTTTATTTTTTTAAATTTATTTATTTTTGAATAAATTTATTTTCTATATTTATGTATTTTCTGCAGTGTTGGATCCCTCCTTACCATCCCACCTCCCTGATCCCACCCACACAGCTCTTAAAACCTCCTCCTAATGATGTCCGCCATCTTAGGTACTGGCAGCTGTCTGCCAGTACCCAGCTTGGGTATAAATTTTATTTTTTAAAATGTATTTATTTTATTTTTTTTTTATTTTTTTTTCTGACCATGTCACTGTCCGTTACTATATGAGTTCAGATTGCCATATTGTTACAGAGCACCAATAGGTAAGGACATATAGCCTGCAGCTCAGGAACAGCGGTCTTGGCTGTCAGTTTACAATAGGCTTTGTACCGCGTGGCGTATTTATATGTCATATTTGGTAAAGGGTTTAAAGGGATATGAAAAGCCAATTTAAAAATAAATAAATATATATATTATTATTAAGATTGACCATATGATTTAGAAAAAAATTCCAATTTACTTTTATTTAATTTGCTTTGTTTTCTTAGTATCCTTTGTTGAAAAGCATACCTAGGTAATCTCATGAGCTGATTGGTGACTAAACATGTATGTCTCTTGTCATTGGCTTACTGATGTGTAGGGTGGCCACCTGTCCCTTAAAATACAGAACACTTATAAGTTACACATGCTGCAGGGTGGAATATGAATAGGGCTGTCCAGAAACACAATATTGAACATATTCCTCCCTGCACACCCTGCAGTATATGTAACACATAAGTGTCCAGGAAACATGGCTGAGGTGGCAACCCTATATATTCAGCTAGGTCCCAGTAGTGCATTGCTGCTTCTTGAATAAAGGATACCAAGAGAATAAAGCAAAATTGATAATAAAAGAAAATTGGTTTAGATAAAGGTCATAAAACAATAATACGTCTCCCTATTTTGTTAGAGCAGTTTATTTTATTTTTTACCTAAGCCTATGTGTTTAACCTCACTTAAATAGTTAAATGAGCAAGGCAGGACTGTCAGCTCATGTGAACGGATAGAAAGCAGGGCAGAGCTCCCAAACCGGAACTGTCTTGTAGAATGCAGCTGGAAGCTTCTCTTTGCAGAAGAGCAATGAAGTTAACAGGTTACAGGAGTATGGACCACACCCACTGATGATTTGCATAGCTCCTCCTTTTCAGAGCACCTCAAAATATTAAATGTTATATTATTTTATTAGATCTGCTTGTCAATTAAAGATGTCGGTTAGCTGTATTATTTATATTTAGTATTATTTTTTATATTATATTTTTATTTTGTTGTCCTAAGGTAAAGTTCAGATGACTGAAATGCTATAATATGCAGGGGTTTATTGGGCAACTTCTATAACTATTATACCACAGGACAGGAGGCCAAAAACTAGAACTGTCCCAGACAAATAGGGACATTTGGGAAGTATGTTTTTAATTGGTCAAGGTAACTGTTACATTCACACCCCTATTCCTCTCTCAGTTTTGACTCTCTTTTCCATTTACTTCCCTCCTGTATCCCCAAAAACCAGTAAAGTAGCTGAGATAGGCTATAGTACCACTGCAGTGCATGAACTGAGGTCTTCTTTCAGCCAATCTGGCAGCTGTGTATGGAAATGAAATACAAAATATCACAGAATATTAAAAAAAATATATAGAAAACAACGTCTGAGAGTGAGAGAAGCTCTAGAAACTGGTTTGCTTTCTTTGCAAAAGAGAGGCGTCAAGATGGATATTATTAAGTGAATAAAAGAGTCTCAGAGAGCTCTGAAATCCATCATGTTAGATGAGAACAAAAATATACCAAGAAAAACAGCCTTACCCAGCAAAGCAAAGGATTCTGTGTCTTTTCTGTCCAAATCCTAATTAAGTAAAAGAATTTCCCTGCAGAGGAAATGGCCATAAATACAAAGTTTTGTGTGTGGGGAAATGTAACCCTTTAAATTCCATATATAATATGTCTCACAGTTGTAAAATAATAAATGAAAATTATTTTTCCTGGCTGTATGCACACACATATGACCATATGCAGGCTCATTGGCCATGTACATTGATTTTTTGAGTGTTGCAACAAAAAGAAAAAAAAAAAACTTGCGATGGGAGGGCTAGGAGATACAGAAACAATAAATAAAGTGACATAAAAGTATTTTTTATTGTAACTGTTTTAACAAATGTATTTAATTCCTTCATACTTTAGTAATTATTTTTAAACGCTGTTATTGTTTGCAGAATTCCTTCTGCTAAAATCCTCGCCCTTTATATCCTCTTTATGAAGTGTGAAAACGATTTGACATCATACTGTAATCTTATTCCCTATGAAGGACTAAATTACTGATGAATCGCAATCGATAATGCAGAGTGCGCTATTGCTTGACCTTGCAGAAAGAACACAGCACTGGTATAACCAGGGCCGGTACTTGGATTTTTGGCCACACAGACGAGGATACATTTTGCAGACCCCCCCCATTACATGCCATCCCATTGCTAGTTAAAGGGATATAAAACCCAAATATTTTAGAGCATGACATTTTAAGCAACTTTCTAATTTACTCCTATTATCAATTTTACTTCATTCTCTTGGTATCTGTATTTAAAAAGCAGGAATGTTCACCAAAAAGTTAATAGACTTAAATTTCGAACTTAAATGGAATAAACAGTATTTTCGATACTTAGGGATTAATCTAACCAAAAACTCGGCTGAATTATATCAAGCAAACTTCCCCCCATTATATAAATCTATTAGACAGGACCTAAGAAATTGGAGTAAATTGAGATTCTCCTGGTATGGTAGATTGTCTGCAGTCAAAATGACAGTGCTCCCGCGGATCTTATATCTGTTCCGCACTCTACCTATAAACATATCAAAACAAGATTTAGACGAACTTCAAAAACACACTAACAATTTCATAAGAGGTAATAAAAAAGCTAGAATTTCAACCAACATACTCAATAGACATAGAAAATTGGGTGGTATCGGGGCTCCAAATTTTAAACATTACTATCAAGCAGCCAGGTTATCACAAACAGCCCTCCTAAATGAACCAGAAGAGAACATCTTATTTATGGACAAAGATAGAGGCAGACATTATAGAAATTGAGCCAAGAACGAGGGTGCTATGGGACCCGAAACGTTGCCTTAGTAGAAACCGTAACACTTTTCCAATTTCAGATTTTATGATTAGACAGTGGTCCAAACTTACAACTACCCTTAAACTCCTTCCACACAAGTCTGTTAAAACACCAATAGGATGCATAGTTAAATCAGAACATACTCCAATCATCAAAAAGTGGGAAAACAGGGGGCTGTACAGGATAGCGGATCTACTGGAGAGAGGTAAAATGATCACTTACACACAGTTACAAGAAAAACTCCATCCCTCCAAACTACACTGGTTCTTATATCTACAAATCTCCTCTATTATACATCACCTAACACCTGAGGGCATGAGCCTTACTCCTACCACTTTAGAATCCATATGTAGTTCGCCAATAAGACCAAAGAAAGCAATAACCCGAATCTACCAAGCAATCCAGGAGGCCATAGGACTCTCCAAAACCCCTTTACAGATTAGATGGGAAACAGACCTTGATAAAGAATTTGAAGTACATACCTGGAATGCAATATTATATAGTGCGGGACGGGGATTGCTGGGAGCAGACATGCTGGAAAACTCTATCAAACCTAACTTTTGCAGGTATCTCACCCCGGTAATTACATCACACTCCACGAAACAAGGTTCCAAACTCTGCTACAGCGGCTGTGAAGTAGAGGGCTCTTACAAACACATGTGGTGGGATGGCCCTCACTCACGTAGAACGTGGAACAAACTTTCACACTTTCTAAGCTCCCTCCTGGAATGCCACATTACACTCTCAATGGAGCAAGCTTTATCACATACTAGATCTAAAGAACTTAATAAACACATAAATCAATTTATTAAGATTTCCTGCACAGCCACTAGGGTGTGCATTGCTCGCTACTGGAAAGAGAAAGCTCCAACCTGGGAGGAAGTTATAGGCAAGATTAGGCACTACTATAATATGTCAGCTCAGGCAGCTACTCTACTAGATACCCAAGAAACTTTTCAAAAAGTTTGGTACTACTGGATTATGCATGATACACCAAAAACCAGAATAGATAATACGTAATGGGGTCACCACATACACTAAATTTGCATTGCAGGGCTATCTGGGCCCAGTTAGAAAACAAATTAAACTACATATGGTGTGGAGGAGATGCTCTGTATAAGTCCTACCCCCCCTCCCCTTTCTAACTATAACTTTTCTCTCTCTATCCTTTTATTTCATGTCTTGACTAGAGTGACAAGGAGATAAAACTGATTTTGGCAATAGATTGAAAGGAACCCAAGTATTTTAATTCTATATGTATCAGGAGGCTAACTACGAAATGGTTCCTGGCACAATTCTGTAGATACTGCTGCTTGAGGGTTTGTTGCATTGTCACTCCTTCTTAAAGCTCGAGTTTTTTTTTTTTTTTTTTTTTTTTCTCTTCTTTCTTCTTTGTGTTTTGTTTTCTTATTACTTGTTGATTTATTTTTGGATGAACTTTAATCTGTTAATATCACCGTTGCACTGTATAACTTTTTCAGAGTTTTGTACCGGATTTACTTTTGTGTAACAAGAAAAATCTCAATAAAAATGTATTTTAAACTAAAAAGCAGGAATGTAAGCTTAGGAGCTTGCCCATTTTTTTGTTTAGCACCTTGGTAGAGCTTGCTGATTGGTGGCTAAATTCAAATCAATCAGTGGTAGGGCAGCATAGCAAATCAATCAGTGGTAGCGCAGCATAGC
This sequence comes from Bombina bombina, assembly GCF_027579735.1. Lineage (NCBI taxonomy): Eukaryota > Metazoa > Chordata > Amphibia > Anura > Bombinatoridae > Bombina > Bombina bombina. The sequence continues at coordinate 1,566,144,108 of NC_069499.1, read as the reverse complement.
AAATCAATCTGTGGTAGTGCAGCAAAAGCAAATACGACAGTGGTAGTGCAGCATAGCAAACCAGAAAGTGGTTGTGCTGCATAACATATCAGACAGTGGTTGTGCTGCCTAGCAAATCAGACAGTGTTTGTGCTGCCTAGCAAATCAGACAGTGGTTGTGCTGCCTAGCAAATCAGACAGTGTTTATGCTGCCTAGCAAATCAGACAGTGGTTGTGCTGCCTAGCAAATCAGACAGTGGTTGTGCTGCCTAGCAAATCAGACAGTGGTTGTGCTGCCTAGCAAATCAGACAGTGGTTGTGCTGCCTAGCAAATCAGACAGTGGTTGTGCTGCCTAGCAAATCAGACAGTGGTTGTGCTGCCTAGCAAATCATACAGTGGTTGTGCTGCCTAGCAAATCAGACAGTGGTTGTGCTGCCTAGCAAATCAGACAGTGGTTGTGCTGCCTAGCAAATCAGACAATAGTTGTGCTGCCTAGCAAATCAGACAATGGTTGTGCTGCCTAGCAAATAAGAAAGTGGGTTTGCTGCCTAGCAAATCAGACAATGGTTGTGCTGCCTAGCAAATAAGAAAGTGGGTTTGCTGCCTAGCAAATCAGACAATGGTTGTGCTGCATGGCAAATCACATGTAAGAAATCACATGTAGATGTGCAGATGCTCTAGTCTAAGCTCTAACCAGACAACTGATGTGTGTAGGTTTTTTTTTTACTATATGGGGTACAGTATCACTGATGTGTGTAGTGGGGGTTACTGTATTGGGTTAAGTATCACTGATGTGTGTAGTGGGGGTTACTGTATTGGGGTTAAGTATCACTGATGTGTGTAGGTTTTTTTTTACTATATGGGGTAAAGTATCACTGATGTGTGTAGTGGGGGTTACTGTATTGGGTTAAGTATCACTGATGTGTGTAGTGGGGGTTACTGTATTGGGTTAAGTATCACTGATGTGTGTAGTGGGGGTTACTGTATTGGGGTTAAGTATCACTGATGTGTGTAGTGGGGGTTACTGTATTGGGTTAAGTATCACTGATGTGTGTAGTGGGGGTTACTGTATTGGGGTTAAGTATCACTGATGTGTGTAGGTTTTTTTTTACTATATGGGGTAAAGTATCACTGATGTGTGTAGTGAGGGTTACTGTATGGGGTTAAGTATCACTGATGTGTGTAGTGGGGGTTACTGTATTGGGTTAAGTATCACTGATGTGTGTAGTGGGGGTTACTGCATGGGGTTAAGTATCACTGATCTGTGTAGTTGGGGTTACTGTATGGGGTTAAGTATCACTGATGTGTGTAGTGGGGGTTACTCTATGGGGTTAAGTATCACTGATGTGTGTAGTGGGGGTTACTGTATAGGGTAAAGTATCACTGATGTGTGTAGTGGGGGTTACTGTATGGGGTAAAGTATCACTGATGTGTGTAGTGGGGGTTACTGTATGGGGTTAAGTATAACTGATGTGTGTAGTTGGGGTTACTCTAGGGGGTAAAGTATAACTAATGTGTGTAGTGGGGGTTACTGTATGGGGTAAACTATAACTAATGTGTGTAGTAGGGGTAACTGTATGGGGTAAAGTATAACTAATGTGTGTAGTGGGGGTTACTGTATGGGGTAAAGTATAACTAATGTGTGTAGTGGGGGTTACCATATGGGGTACAGTATAACTAATGTGTGTAGTGGGGGTTACTGTATGGGGTAAAGTATAACTAATGTGTGTAGTGGGGGTTACTTTAGGGGGTAAAGTATAACTAATGTGTGTAGTGGGTGTGACAGACCCTTCTGTCAGGACTGAAGGAGTTAATTGTGTTTAGCTAAGAAACTAATTTCTAAAGACAGAGTTGCTGGCTCCAGCTATAATCTAATTAGTGCTAAGCATTCTATTGTTTGATCACCTCCAGAGAGAAAACGCCTAAGTGATAAGAAGGGCCAAGAGTGTCTTGTGGTTGAAGTGTTTAAGTAATATAATTCTATTGTATCATGTCAAAGGGCTTGTTCCCTCCATGTAATGTACAACAGTCTTTCAACCCCCATCTGGGGGGGGTGTCAAACCTGTATAAATACTAGGCATCTAGCCTTTAATAAATGTCATTCTGTTTTAAACCTGAAACTGGCTGGGTTGTGAATTGCTGATTCCCTATGCAGGACATTGTTCATCTGATATTAACCTTGGTACACAGTGGGTACCGTAACATTGGTGGCAGCGACGGAATGAACCTTATCGCCCAGAAGAGCAACTACACAAGCCAGTAACCTCAGGAAGAGGGGGATTATTACAATACTGACTAAGATGGAAAAGAGAAAAGTAAATTTTGCTGCTTTTAAAAACTTCCTGGAAACAGAAGGAGAGATTGATGGGTACCTTGCGGATTTTGAGAGGCAATGTGCACTACACAAGGTACCCGCAGAGGACTGGGTCACGATATTATCTGGAAAATTATCCGGCCGGGCCAGAGAGGCTTTTCGGGCCATTCCAGATGAGGAAGTCAGGGATTATAATACTGTAAAAAAGGCTCTGCTCTCCAGGTATGCGGTTACACCGGAGGCATACCGGAGGCGGTTCAGAGACACTGTTAAATTAGCTGGAGATTCCTACCTTGAGTGGGCATGTAAGGTGCACCGCACAGCAGCTCACTGGATAGCGGGGTGCCAAGCCATATCTGGGGAAGAGGTGCTGCAGCTATTCCTGTTGGAACATTGCTTCGACAAGTTACCCGCAGGAGTTCGAGAGTGGGTTCGGGACCGTAAACCCTCCACCCTGCAGGAAGCGGCTCGCTTGGCAGATGAGTATACGGATGCCCGCAAACTGGACACTGCTACCACTAAGCCCCCTGCTAGAGTGGAGTACAGACCCCCAGTCACCCCAGCAGCTGCCAGTTACCAAACCCCGGCGCACCGCTATACCACACGGCCTCCGGCCACGAACTACCCTCAGAGAGCCCGGTTCAATTCGCGGGGCTACTCACAACCGATTCGATGCTTTGGATGTAAGCAACTAGGGCACAAAAGACCAGAGTGTCCCCTAAACGCAGCGAACCAAGCGCAGTCCTGGAGAAGACCTGCCGGCGGAATCCCACGTAATCCTCAGCCTGCGGCCCGCTACGTAGAGGCGCAAGAATGCTGGAGCATCCTACATGAGGCAGACCTTGTGCAAGCTGCCCACCGGAATAACCGGCAACTGGTTAAAGTGAATGGGAAGAAGGTCAGTGGTCTACGGGATACTGGTGCTACCATGACCTTGCTTCAAAAGAACTTGGTGTCTGAGAAACAGTACACTGGAGACACTGTGGCTGTGAGGGTAGCAAGGGGCGATGTGTTCAGCCTACCTGTTGCCAGGGTACATTTGGATTGGGGAGTGGGCGCTAGACCTGTGAATGTGGGGGTCAAGAAGGACTTACCTGCTGATGTTCTTCTTGGAAATGACTTGGCCCCCCTTGTTTCTGCCTACGCTCCTATGGGTCCCGCTGATGTTAACTCTGTGACTACCCGTGCCCAGATCCGTGCAGCAGAGACTGACCCACCTGCTGCTAAGCCCCAGGACGCTGAGCTCAGTAAATCTCTATCCGCTATTGATATGTGGAGGTCCCGTTACAATGCGCTGATGAAGGAGAAGAGGAGCGCAGAGGAAAAAGCACGTTTAGAACGTGAATCTCTGCTAGACAAGCTGCACCGACAGACTGCAGAAAACACCAGCTTGAGAGTGGGACATGAAACCTTAAAGACAAACTTAGCGACACTTGAGGAGAAGCTGACGCTGGCTCATAGTGAGGGGCAGCAACTCAAGGGCACCCTATGTCAGTATGAAGGGATTGTGGATACCTATAAAGAGCAGGTACAGAAAACTCGTAAAGAAGCTGATGGGATTTTGAAGGACTGTTCAGCCCTAGTCTGGGCACTGAGGAAGTTGAACCCTTCTTTGTATGGACAGGAATTCTCTCTCATAACGGGAATACAGATGGATTGTCCTGGCAAACTGACATGCCTACCACCTCCTAGTCCGGTCATCCCCAGGTTGACCCGCCAAAGGGTCAAGCCGGGTCTGCCGGAGTGTTCCACAACGGGGGAGATATGTGACAGACCCTTCTGTCAGGACTGAAGGAGTTAATTGTGTTTAGCTAAGAAACTAATTTCTAAAGACAGAGTTGCTGGCTCCAGCTATAATCTAATTAGTGCTAAGCATTCTATTGTTTGATCACCTCCAGAGAGAAAACGCCTAAGTGATAAGAAGGGCCAAGAGTGTCTTGTGGTTGAAGTGTTTAAGTAATATAATTCTATTGTATCATGTCAAAGGGCTTGTTCCCTCCATGTAATGTACAACAGTCTTTCAACCCCCATCTGGGGGGGGTGTCAAACCTGTATAAATACTAGGCATCTAGCCTTTAATAAATGTCATTCTGTTTTAAACCTGAAACTGGCTGGGTTGTGAATTGCTGATTCCCTATGCAGGACATTGTTCATCTGATATTAACCTTGGTACACAGTGGGTACCGTAACAGTGGGGGTTACTGTATGGGGTAAAGTATAACTAATGTGTGTAGTGGGGGTTACGGTATGGGGTACAGTATAGCTAATGTGTGTAGTGGGGGTTACGGTATGAGGACGGGTAAAGTATCACTGATGTGTGTAGTGAGAGTTACTATATGGGGTACAGTATCACTGATGTGTGTAGTGGGGGTTACTGTATTGGGTTAAGTATCACTGATGTGTGTAGTGGGGGTTACTGCATGGGGTTAAGTATCACTGATCTGTGTAGTTGGGGTTACTGTATGGGGTTAAGTATCACTGATGTGTGTAGTGGGGGTTACTCTATGGGGTTAAGTATCACTGATGTGTGTAGTGGGGGTTACTGTATAGGGTAAAGTATCACTGATGTGTGTAGTGGGGGTTACTGTATGGGGTAAAGTATCACTGATGTGTGTAGTGGGGGTTACTGTATGGGGTTAAGTATCACTGATGTGTGTAGTTGGGGTTACTCTATGGGGTAAAGTATAACTAATGTGTGTAGTGGGGGTTACTGTATGGGGTAAACTATAACTAATGTGTGTAGTAGGGGTTACTGTATGGGGTAAAGTATAACTAATGTGTGTAGTGGGGGTTACTGTATGGGGTAAAGTATAACTAATGTGTGTAGTGGGGGTTACCGTATGGGGTACAGTATAACTAATGTGTGTAGTGGGGGTTACTGTATGGGGTAAAGTATAACTAATGTGTGTAGTGGGGGTTACTTTAGGGGGTAAAGTATAACTAATGTGTGTAGTGGGGGTTACTGTATGGGGTAAAGTATAACTAATGTGTGTAGTGGGGGTTACGGTATGGGGTACAGTATAGCTAATGTGTGTAGTGGGGGTTACGGTATGAGGACGGGTAAAGTATCACTGATGTGTGTAGTGAGAGTTACTATATGGGGTACAGTATCACTGATGTGTGTAGTGGGGGTTACTCTATGGGTTAAAGTATAACTAATGTGTGTAGTGGGGGTTACTGTATGGGATAAAGTATCACTGATGTGTGTAGTTGGGGTTACTGTATGACCCATACAGTAACACCCACTACACACATCAGTATTACTTTACCCCATAGTAACCCCCACTACACACATCAGTGATACTTTACCTGTCCCCATACCGTATCCCCCACTACACACATTAGTTATACTGTACCCCATACCGTAACCCCCACTACACACATTAGTTATACTTTACCCCATACCGTAACCCCCACTACACACATTAGTTATACTTTACCCCATACCGTAACCCCCACTACACACATTAGTTATACTTTACCCCATACCGTAACCCCCACTACACACATTAGTTATACTTTACCCAGGGGCGTATTTAGGTTTTGTGCTGCCCTAGGCACTCAAAATTCTGCTGCCCCCCCACCCCACCCCAGGTTTAAGGCCTTTTTTTAGACATAATATTTTTGGGGCAGGGTGTAAAAATTAAAAAAAATAATGCCTTTTTAAGTAGATGTTCATCAGGGCTTGCATTCACTCTGGTCACACAGACACACACACACACACACACACATATATATATATATATATATATGACATTATTTTGCAAGTCAGATGATTAAAGTGTTTATATCACAAAAAAATATCCTTCACTGTATGATAGTTTGTCCGTAGGTAGTTGTTTAACCTTAAACATCTTCTTTGGTGATTGACAGTTATTTAAGCAAAATATCTGCTTGGATAAATATGTAATGAATATACAAACTGGCCTTTAAAAGTACTTAAAGAATACAACAGTAGTTATGATAGGTTTAGGAATTGTATCCTAGGGGATAAAGTCACATGATACAATCATAATAAAGTATATACTTGTATTGTTTCTGAATGTATTAAATCCATCCAACATATTTTCAGTTGTATTTTAAGTCACATAGTTGTATAGATTCAGCAATAAATACTTATTCTTTGCATGTATGACAGATAGACAAACAGTAAATGTACAAGTATTTAGTGACTAATCCGTTTAAGTATTTTAATGCCTAATGAAGATGTATTAAAGGGAGAAAGGCATATGCTGTTTCACAGTGGTCACGGTGTAGTGCGCACTGCACTGTGTAGTCTGTGTGAGTCTCAATCACGCGGTGGAGCCAGGAAGAATACCGCATTCCCTCTCAGTCCAGGCCAGGCTGCGCAAGTGAGCTCTGCCTCCACTGTCACCACGACATACGCATCCACATACAATCCCATAGGACAGCAATAGCTGGGCCAGCCATTTAAGTCATTTGTAATTGGTTCATTTAGCCACCCGGTCCTGAGTTCAGTAGAGTGGCCCTAGGGACTCAAAATTCTGCTGCCCCTTGAAAATCTGCCTCCCTAGGCACCGGCCTCGTTGGCCTATGCCTTAATACGCCCCTGACTTTACCCCATAGAGTAATCCCCACTACACACATCAGTTATACTTTACCCCATACAGTAACCCCACTACACACATCAGTAATACTTTACCCCATACAGTAACCCCCACTACACACATCAGTTATACTTTACCCCATACAGTAACCCCCACTACACACATCAGTGATACTTTACCTGTCCCCATACCGTATCCCCCACTACACACATTAGTTATACTGTACCCCATACCGTAACCCCCACTACACACATTAGTTATACTTTACCCCATACCGTAACCCCCACTACACACATTAGTTATACTTTACCCCATACCGTAACCCCCACTACACACATTAGTTATACTTTACCCCATACCGTAACCCCCACTACACACATTAGTTATACTTTACCCCATAGAGTAATCCCCACTACACACATCAGTTATACTTTACCCCATACAGTAACCCCACTACACACATCAGTAATACTTTACCCCATACAGTAACCCCCACTACACACATCAGTTATACTTTACCCCATACAGTAACCCCCACTACACACATCAGTTATTCTTTACCCCATACAATAACCCCTACTACACACATCAGTTATACCTAACCCCATACAGTAACCCCCCACTACACACATCAGTGATACTGTACCCCATACAGTAACCCCCCCACTACACACATTAGTTATACTTTACCCCATACAATAACCCCCACTACACACATCAGTTATACTTTACCCCATACAATAACCCCTACTACACACATCAGTTATACCTAACCCCATACAGTAACCCCCCACTACACACATCAGTGATACTGTACCCCATACAGTAACCCCCCCCCCACTACACACATTAGTTATACTTTACCCCATACAATAACCCCCACTACACACATCAGTTATACTTTACCCCATACAGTTTGGAGTAAAGTATAACTGATGTATGTGGGGTTACCTTATGGGGAGGGGTATAACTGATGTATGTGGGGTTACTGTATGGGGAGGGGTATAACTGATGTTTAGACCAATATGAAGGAAGCTGGACATCTTGTCAGCCAGCATGGTCACTCAGTGCAGCACCAAAATCAGTGGCCTTTAAATTAAAAACATAGCAACCAATCACATTATTTAATTTACCTTAGTGGACATAAACAAACAAACAAACCAGTACCATCGTCTAGGTATAGTTTCTCCAATATGGCCCTCTAGATGCAAAAACATACGGTAACGGTGCTTATTAAGATCCAGGGTTATGTGTAAAACTTTAATAATCTCTCACCCCATAAGTGTAACACACTAAAATACACCTACCAATTGAAGTCACTTTGCCAGGTCACGTAAATAGAGGATGTGAAAGTGTTTCATAAAAACGTTGTCACAGTGTGGATCACTGTCAGTAACTTCTGCAAGGTGTTAGCATAGCAGAGAGGATGACTGGTGGTGGGTGGGTGACAGAGCGCCGCTCGTGCATTATGGTAGAGCTGGAGGAGGAGGAGGCAGAGCTTATACCGGAACAGCACACTGCTGGTCTGGCACCTTACCTTAGGGAAACTTTGTGAAACGGTGCTGCTGCCAGCTGGGCCCTCCTAAGTGGCGGATCTCCAGGGTCCGGTGGCCGCAAATGGATTGGTTTATGTGACCTTTGGAACCCTGGAAGTTCTGCCACTGATAAAATGTAAAAAAAAAAAAAAATTAAAAAAACACTGCTCGCTCTCCAACCTTTTTGCAAGCACCGGGCCTAGGTATAATGAGTAAATAGTTAAATATTTTAACCAAAGCATTGTAACACGACTAAAACGCCCTATACTTTTCATGGATAGTGTATGGAGGACTATTAGCGTACTCATTAAGCTCATATTACGTAAGTTCAGTATTACACTGAACACTTAGTGCACCCTCGGCTTAGTGCCCAAGCAATATCCAACATGCTACACAACAATAGCTTAAAGGGACATTGTACACTAGATTTTTCTTTGCATAAATGTTTTGTAGATGATCCATTAATATAGCCCATCTGTGTTTTTGTAAAAATGTATAGTTTTGATTATACAGAGCCCCAAAGGTTTAGATGCATATTGATGTATACAGATTCCAGACTGCTTCTGTTTGTATAATGGGCCTTTTCCTATGCAGAGGAATGGGGGAGAGGGGAAAGGTTTGCTCTCAGCCCCTTTCAGTGGGTGTCCCAGGCTAATCTCATCAACAGTGCTAAATTGGGAACTTCTAAGTAAGTTTTTTAAAAGGTTTTATACTTGATTTTCATATCAATATCTATGCATATGATTCTGTATAGTATTGTTTATTACATGCAGTTAAATGAAAATCGGTGTATACTGCCCCTTTAATCAGTGAAGGAGCTCATCTTTATCTGTACCTATTTTAAACAGAATCTAGGAGATAAAACGAACATCATCGGATTGCTAAACATAGTTTGCTAACAAAGATGACATTGTTTATTTTGTAAGCAGATCTTTTGCAATTCATGTTTTCTGATACATATAATGTATGGATAAAGAAGAATGATTTTAAGGATCCTTCATTTTTTTTAACTGTATGCAGCCATTTATGTCCCACTGGTTAAATAGATGGCCACAGGCAATGGTGTGGTGTTATAGGAGTAAGTCACAGGTGCATGCATTAAGCTCGCACACTCGCTGAGCCACTGCTGACGGTGACAGACAGTGATCAGCCATGCAGAATAAACGCATGTACATTTCCAAGAGCTTCCCCTAGAGAACAGTAGTTGCTTATCTTAGGGATCCTGTAGTCCAAGGATTATTTTCCAGGCTTCAGAATCGTACAAAACATACATGCGAGATGATGCCCTACCACGTATGGTCATGCGTAAAACTGCAAAGCTTGGTCCTATATTGCAGGGGGGGGGGGGGGGAATGTCTGTGAAATCATTACAAAAACAAATGAAAATCATTACAAATACAAAATGAATACAAAAATATATATATAAAAGCTAACATATGCAAAAAAACAAACAAAACTTGAAAAATCAACTAAAACAAAAACTGAGATACGAATTACAAAATAGCGACACATAACAGCAAGATGAGATACTCACAAGGGCAATTGCATCTTTTTAAATTATGCTGCAAAGTCAAGTTCAGCAAAACCATTCTGACCACATCTTGTGAACTCCCTAGAACACACATTGTCAGCCTCGTGTTCGTATCTTAGAGACCGCAGTGGCTCATTTTGTTTTATCCAGCAATACTGCTTTGCAATGACAATAATATATATACAGGTATATATATATATATATATATATATATATATATATATCCTATATTATAAAAGGCCAGGTAAGTTTGTCTGATGCAGTCATGCACAGTAGAGACCGTAGCTTAAAGGGACAGTATACTGTAAAATAGTTTTTCCCTTAATGTGTTTACAATTGCTCTTTTTACCAACTGCAGAGTAAAAAATGTATGAAATTAGCTTTTTAAGGCTTATTTGTGTATATTAGAGCTCTGATTTTGTGTTTTGAAGCCACAACCTAATAAAATGGGTTGAGCTTGTAGGTATAATCCGATCTCATTACTGTTTCACATTGTGCAAATATACCTGCTTCTTTATCTTATATCTATCCTTAAAACAATCACCAGTACTTTGAGAGAACAATGGAAAAATCAACATTTTATTACCTTATCTCTGCTATATCGCACTGGGAGTATAATTTCTTCTGCTGGCTGTGTTTACAAAGCTTATCTATAGCTGGTACGCGCGGCCACAAACTTTCAGAATAGGTGGGGATACCACATGCTAAATCAACAATTTCAAATGCCAATATAAGGGTAAAGGAGCTACTTGTAAACAATTTAATACACTCCAGCAGGTAAAGTGGATCATTGGGAACAAATTAAAGGGGAGAACGTTTTTGAGTAAACTGTCCCTTTAAGACAAACATACCTGGCCTTAACCCCATAATAACCAGCGCCGATGCGCAGAAGAGACTGCGCGAGACAAGCATGAGGACGGTGCTGGTAGTTAAGCCCTTGGCTTCTCTCTGCCGCGATCTCGCTAAAAGTAGCGAGATTGCGCTATTTCTGCATGCCCCACGAGTGGGTCAGTGCAGAAATAGTCTTGCAGAGGTACCGAAGCACAGAGGGAGATATTCCCATCGTTGGAGGGAGGCGAGAGGGGGTGATTTTTGTTCTCAAAGTACTGTGTATGAGGTATTCATTACTTAACAATAGTGACTGATTCTTATCGAGTGTTATGGTAAAAAATGATTACAAACAGGACCCTTTTTGCAGTTGTTGCATGGTTATTTTATGTTGTTGCTGGACTATATGACACTCAAGATATGCTGAGAAATGTGGTAAAATTGCTATCTGAGCTACAGTAATGCAGCACTCAACACTGCAAAGTTTAATGCTTTTTTCATTATAGAGCTTATACTTGGTCCATAGTAAGAACAGTTATGAAAAATAAAGACAAGATAGGAACTTATACAATTACATAAAATTGTCAGCAACATTATAGGTAACTGCTGAGAAGCCATTTACTTGATAAAATTGAAAGAAGGCTTAGCGTTTTGGTGTTTGACTGAAAATCAGAAAAGGCATCTTAACACATAGGAGATGTGTCACACATTTACTGCTAGCAGAGAGGTTGGTTTGAAAGAATAAAAAAATAAAAAATTCTAACCACAATATCATTCACAACACTGGTCTACTTGATAATGGCAGCCCAAAATTTGTAACATTGAAAGAAACGATGCTCCTGACTTCCATAAAAAATTGTCCAATAGGCTCATTATTGTTTTTCTGTGCATATTTAGATGTTCACCTAATAAAGTTACAAAGACCCCATTTAGTGCTGTTTTGCTTAGCACTCCATATTCTAGGAACACATCCTGAGCACTAAGAGCGGGGAATTATTGGATAACTCCTTATAAGCAGAGCAGCTGAGACCGCTGCGCTGCATAAAAAAAAATGTTAAAGGGACAGTCAACACCAGAATTTTTGTTATAATAAGATAGATAACCCCTTAATTACCAATTCCCCAGTTTTCAATAACCAACCCAGTTATAATTATACTCTGTAATTACCTTGTATCTAAGCCTCAGCAGACTGCCCCCTAATTTCAGTTCTTTTGACAGACTTGCAGTTTAGCCATGGCTGTCTCCATGGTAAATTAATGTGCATGAGCTCAATGTTATCTATATGAAACACATGAACTAATGCCCTCTAGTGGTGAAAACTATCAAAATGCATTTAGATTAGAGGCGGCCTTCAAGGTCTAAGAAATTAGCATATGAACCTCCTAGGTTTAGCTTTCAACTAAGAATACCAAAAGAACAAAGCAAAATTGGTGATAACAGTAAATTGGAAAATTGTTTAAAATTGCATGCCCTATCTGAATCATGTTTTTTTGTTTTGTTTTTTGGACTTGACTGTTCCTTTAAGATAGGGATAGAGATAGAGGGATAGGGATAGAGATAGAGGAATAGAGATAGAGGGATAAGGATAGAGGGATAGAGATAGAGGGCTAGGGATAGAGGGATAGGGATATAGATAGAGGGATAGGGATATAGATAGAGGGATAGGGATATAGATAGAGGGATAGGGATATAGATAGAGGGATAGAGATAGAGGGATAGGGATAGAGATAGAGGGATAGGGATATAGATAGAGGGATAGAGATAGAGGGATAGGGATAGAGATAGAGGGATAGGGATAGAGATAGAGGAATAGAGATAGAGGGATAAGGATAGAGGGATAGAGATAGAGGGCTAGGGATAGAGGGATAGGGATATAGATAGAGGGATAGAGATAGAGGGATAGGGATAGAGATAGAGGGATAGGGATAGAGATAGAGGGATAAGGATAGAGGGATAGAGATAGAGGGCTAGGGATAGAGGGATAGGGATAGAGATAGAGGGATAGAGATAGAGGGATAGAGATAGAGGGATAGAGTAATTGATGGATAGAGGGATATGGATAGATGGATAGAGATAGAGGGATAGAGATAGAGGGATAGAGATAGAGGGATAGAGATAGAGGGATAGGGATAGAGGGATAGCAATCGATGGATAGAGATAGAGGGATAGAGAAAGAGGAATATAGAGATAGAGGGATAGAGAAAGAGGGATAGAGATAGAGGGATAGAGATAGAGGGATAGAGATAGAGGGATAGGGATAGAGGGAGAGAGATAGAGGGATAGAGATAGAGGGATAGAGTAATTGATGGATAGAGGGATATGGATAGATGGATAGAGATAGAGGGATAGAGATAGAGGGATAGAGTAATTGATGGATAGAGGGATATGGATAGATGGATAGAGATAGAGGGATAGAGATAGAGGGATAGAGATAGAGGGATAGAGATAGAGGGATAGAGTAATTGATGGATAGAGGGATATGGATAGATGGATAGAGATAGAGGGATAGAGATAGAGGGATAGAGATAGAGGGATAGGGATAGAGGGATAGAGATAGAGGGATAGAGATAGAGGGATAGAGATAGAGGGATAGGGATAGAGGGATAGAGATAGAGGGATAGGGATAGAGGGATAGGGATAGAGATAGAGGGATAGAGATAGAGGGATAGAGATAGAGGGATAGAGATAGAGGGATAGGGATAGAGGGATAGGGATAGAGATAGAGGGATAGAGATAGAGGGATAGAGATAGAGGGATAGAGATAGAGGGATAGGGATAGAGGGATAGAGATAGAGGGATAGAGATAGAGGGATAGAGATAGAGGGATAGGGATAGAGGGATAGAGATAGAGGGATAGGGATAGAGGGATAGAGATAGAGGGATAGGGATAGAGGGATAGAGATAGAGGGATAGGGATAGAGGGATAGGGATAAGGATAGAGGGATAGAGTAATTGATGGATAGAGGGATATGGATAGATGGATAGAGATAGAGGGATAGGGATAGAGGGATAGAGATAGAGGGATAGAGATAGAGGGATAGAGATAGAGGGATAGGGATAGAGGGATAGAGATAGAGGGATAGGGATAGAGATAGAGGGATAGGGATAGAGGGATAGGGATAGAGGGATAGAGATAGAGGGCTAGGGATAGAGGGATAGGGATAGAGGGATAGGGATAGAGATATAGGGATAGAGATAGAGGGATAGGGATAGAGGGATAGAGATAGAGGGATAGGGATAGAGATAGAGGGATAGGGATATAGATAGAGGGAAAGAGATAGAGGGATAGGGATAGAGGGATAGGGATATAGATAGAGGGAAAGAGATAGAGGGATAGGGATAGAGGGATAGAGATAGAGGGATAGGGATAGAGGGATAGCAATCGATGGATAGAGATAGAGGGATAGCAATCGATGGATAGAGATAGAGGGATAGAGAAAGAGGAATATAGAGATAGAGGGATAGAGAAAGAGGGATAGAGATAGAGGGATAGAGAAAGAGGAATATAGAGATAGAGGGATAGAGAAAGAGGGATAGAGATAGAGGGATAGAGATAGAGGGATAGAGATAGAGGGATAGGGATAGAGGGATAGGGATAGAGATAGAGGGATAGAGAGAGAGGGATAGAGATAGAGGGATAGAGATAGAGGGATAGGGATAGAGGGATAGGGATAGAGATAGAGGGATAGAGATAGAGGGATAGAGATAGAGGGATAGAGATAGAGGGATAGGGATAGAGGGATAGGGATAGAGATAGAGGGATAGAGATAGAGGGATAGAGATAGAGGGATAGAGATAGAGGGATAGAGATAGAGGGATAGAGATAGAGGGATAGGGATAGAGGGATAGGGATAGAGGGATAGAGATAGAGGGATAGAGATAGAGGGATAGAGATAGAGGGATAGAGTAATTGATGGATAGAGGGATATGGATAGATGGATAGAGATAGAGGGATAGAGATAGAGGGATAGAGATAGAGGGATAGAGATAGAGGGATAGGGATAGAGGGATAGAGATAGAGGGATAGAGATAGAGGGATAGAGATAGAGGGATAGGGATAGAGGGATAGAGATAGAGGGATAGGGATAGAGGGATAGGGATAGAGATAGAGGGATAGAGATAGAGGGATAGAGATAGAGGGATAGAGATAGAGGGATAGGGATAGAGGGATAGGGATAGAGATAGAGGGATAGAGATAGAGGGATAGAGATAGAGGGATAGGGATAGAGGGATAGAGATAGAGGGATAGGGATAGAGGGATAGAGATAGAGGGATAGGGATAGAGGGATAGAGATAGAGGGATAGGGATAGAGGGATAGAGATAGAGGGATAGGGATAGAGGGATAGGGATAAGGATAGAGGGATAGAGTAATTGATGGATAGAGGGATATGGATAGATGGATAGAGATAGAGGGATAGGGATAGAGGGATAGAGATAGAGGGATAGAGATAGAGGGATAGAGATAGAGGGATAGGGATAGAGGGATAGAGATAGAGGGATAGGGATAGAGATAGAGGGATAGGGATAGAGGGATAGGGATAGAGGGATAGAGATAGAGGGCTAGGGATAGAGGGATAGGGATAGAGGGATAGGGATAGAGATATAGGGATAGAGATAGAGGGATAGGGATAGAGGGATAGAGATAGAGGGATAGGGATAGAGATAGAGGGATAGGGATATAGATAGAGGGAAAGAGATAGAGGGATAGGGATAGAGGGATAGGGATATAGATAGAGGGAAAGAGATAGAGGGATAGGGATAGAGGGATAGGGATAGAGATAGAGGGATAGGGATAGAGGGATAGGGATAGAGGGATAGGGATAGAGATAGAGGGATAGGGATAGAGGGATAGCAATCGATGGATAGAGATAGAGGGATAGAGATAGAGGAATAGAGATAGAGGGATAAAGATAGAGGGACAGGGATAGATAGAGGGATAGAGATAGAGGGATAGAGATAGAGGAATAGAGACAGAGAGATAGGGATAGATGGATAAAGGAATATAGATAGAGGAATAGAGACAGAGAGATAGGGATAGATGGATAAAGGAATATAGACAGAGGAATAGAGGGATAAGGAAAGATGGATAGAGGGATAGGCATAGATGGATGGAGGCATAGGGATAGAGGGATAGAGATAGAGGGATAGATGGATAGAGGGATAGGGATAGAAGGATAGATGGATATAGGGATAGAGGGATAGAGATAGAGGGAGAGAGAGGTATAGATTGATAGAGGGAAATAGATAAAGGGATAGATGGATAGAGGGAAATAGATAGAGGGATAGATGCATATAGAGGGATAGGGATAGAGGGATAGATGGATATAGGGTTATATGATATAGGGATAGAGTGATAAGGATAGAGGGATAGATATAGAGGGATAGAGGGTTATATGATATAGGGATAGAGTGATAAGGATAGAGGGATAGATATAGAGGGATAGAAGGTTAGATAGATAGAGGGATAGATGGATATAGAGATATAGGGATAGAGGTAGAGATAGAGGGATAGGGATAGAGATAGAGGGATGGGATAGAGGGATAGGGATAGAGGGATAGGGGTAGAGGGATAGAGATAGAGATATAGGGATATTGATAGAGGGATAGGGATAGAGGGATATGGATAGGGGGATATAGATAGAGGGATAGAGGGACAGGGATAGAGATAGAGGGATAGAGATAGGGGGATATAGATAGAGGGATAGAGGGACAGGGATAGAGACAGAGGGATACTGATAGAGGGATAGAGATAGAGGAATAGAGATAGAGGGACAGGGATAGAGATAGAGGAATAGAGACAGAGAGATAGGGATAGATGGATAAAGGAATATAGATAGAGGAATAGAGGGATAAGGAAAGATGGATAGAGGGATAGGCATAGATGGATGGAGGCATAGGGATAGAGGGATAGAGATAGAGGGATAGATGGATAGAGGGATAGGGATAGAAGGATAGA
Source organism: Bombina bombina (assembly GCF_027579735.1). Lineage (NCBI taxonomy): Eukaryota > Metazoa > Chordata > Amphibia > Anura > Bombinatoridae > Bombina > Bombina bombina. The sequence continues at coordinate 1,566,127,395 of NC_069499.1, read as the reverse complement.
TGGATAGAGGGATAGGCATAGATGGATGGAGGCATAGGGATAGAGGGATAGGGATAGAGGGATAGAGGGATAGGGATAGAAGGATAGATGGATATAGGGATAGAGTGATAGAGATAGAGGGAGAGAGAGGGATAGATTGATAGAGGGAAATAGATATAGGGATAGATGGATAGAGGGAAATAGATAGAGGGATAGATGCATATAGAGGGATAGGGATAGAGGGATAGATGGATATAGGGTTATATGATATAGGGATAGAGTGATAAGGATAGAGGGATAGATATAGAGGGATAGAAGGTTAGATAGATAGAGGGATAGATGGATATAGAGATATAGGGATAGAGGTAGAGATAGAGGGATAGGGATAGAGATAGAGGGATGGGATAGAGGGATAGGGATAGAGATAGAGGGATGGGATAGAGGGATGTGATAGAGGGATAGGGATAGAGATAGAGGGATGGGATAGAGGGATAGGGATAGAGGGATAGGGATAGAGATAGAGGGATGTGATAGAGGGATAGAGATAGAGGGATAGAGATAGATGAATAGAGATAGAGGGATAGGGATAGAGGGATAGGGATAGAGGGATAGGGGTAGAGGGATAGAGATAGAGATATAGGGATATTGATAGAGGGATAGGGATAGAGGGATATGGATAGGGGGATATAGATAGAGGGATAGAGGGACAGGGATAGAGATAGAGGGATAGAGATAGGGGGATATAGATAGAGGGATAGAGGGACAGGGATAGAGACAGAGGGATACTGATAGAGGGATAGAGATAGAGGAATAGAGATAGAGGGACAGGGATAGAGATAGAGGAATAGAGACAGAGAGATAGGGATAGATGGATAAAGGAATATAGATAGAGGAATAGAGGGATAAGGAAAGATGGATAGAGGGATAGGCATAGATGGATGGAGGCATAGGGATAGAGGGATAGAGATAGAGGGATAGATGGATAGAGGGATAGGGATAGAAGGATAGATGGATATAGGGATAGAGGGATAGAGATAGAGGGAGAGAGAGGTATAGATTGATAGAGGGAAATAGATAAAGGGATAGATGGATAGAGGGACATAGATAGAGGGATAGATGCATATAGAGGGATAGGGATAGAGGGATATATGGATATAGGGTTATATGATATAGGGATAGAGTGATAAGGATAGAGGGATAGATATAGAGGGTTAGATAGATAGAGGGATAGATGTATATAGAGATATAGGGATAGAGGTAGAGATAGAGGGATAGGGATAGAGATAGAGGGATGGGATAGATGGATAGAAATAGAGGGATAGTGATAGAGCGGTAGAGATAGAGGGAAAGAGATAGAGGGATAAAGATAGAAGGATAGAGGAATAGAGATAGAGGGATAGGGATAGAGTGATAGGGATAGAGGGATAGAGATAGAGAAATAGAGATAGAGGGATATTAATAGACGGATAGGGATAGAGGGCTATGGATAGAGGGATATAGATAGAGGGATAGAGGGACAGGGATAGAGATAGAGGGATAGAGATAGAGGGATAGGGATAGATGGATAGAGGGACACGGATAGAGATAGAGGGATATCGATAGAGGGATAGAGATAGAGGAATAGAGATAGAGGGACAGGAATAGAGATAGAGGAATAGAGACAGAGAGATAGGGATAGATGGATAAAGGAATATAGACAGAGGAATAGAGGGATAGGGATAGATGGATAGAGGTATAGGGATAGAGGGATAGAGATAGAGGGATAGATGGATAGAGGGATAGGGATAGAAGGATAGATGGATAGGGATAGAGTGATAGAGATAGAGGGAGAGAGAGGGATAGATTGATAGAGGGAAATAGATAGAGGGATAGATGGATAGAGGGAAATAGATAGAGGGATAGATGGATAGAGGGAAATAGATAGAGGAATAGAGGGATAGGGATAGAGGGATAGATGAATATAGGGTTAGATGATAGAGGGATAGGGATAGAGTGATAAGGATAGAGGGATAGATATAGAGGGATAGAGGGTTAGATAGATAGAGGGATAGAGGAATAGAGATAGAGGGATAGAGATAGAGGGATAGGGATAGAGGGTTAGATGGATAGAGGGATAGGGATAGAGGAATAGAGGGATAAGGATAGAGGGATAGAGTAATTGATGGATAGAGGGTGTTACGGTACCAACAGGATACCAAGGGTTAATACCAGGGAACAATGTCCTGCATACAGAATCAGCACTTCACAACCTCGATCAGTTTCCCTGCAAACATGAGACCAAGCTCCACATTTCAGGTTTAAAAAAGAATATCTTTATTAAAGGCTGAATGCCTAGTATTTATACAGGTTTTGACCCCAGATGGGGGGGTTGAATATAACCCTGGCTTCAGGTTACAGAGGGCATTGGTTAAACAGTAAAGCACACATATGAACAATGCATCAAACCTCTAAGAATTGTCTATTCACAGGTAAAACAGATTAACATATTAAGTACTCAGACAATCTGATGTTGGGCAGTCTAGTTAACATAATCACACAAAACCCAATCAGTTTACCTAGACAGACTCCTGAGACACAATCAGATCTTAAACATACATAGAATACATCTTATTCCAGAATATAGGAACAGTTCTTATTAGCTATAAAGTCTTTTATGCCCACTTGGCTTATAGAGTCACAATTGCTCCCACAAGGGGCACTCACACCCTGTACCCATCCTGTATTTATGGATACAGGGTGACATAGACATAAGACAGAGTTATGAAAGTACATGGGGTGTCCAGCATATAAAATTCCATATTTCCATGCAGTCTCTGGGTATCCTTAAGCCCATGTACCTCCAGCCCAAAGAATGTTCTATAACAGGCCCTCCAATGTACAGTGGCGAGATTGGTTTTGTCACAGAGGGATATGGATAGATGGATAGAGATAGAGGAATAGGGATAGAGGGATAGAGATAGAGGGATAGGGATAGAGGGATAGGCATAGAGAGATAGGGATAGATGGATAGAGGGATAGATGAATTGATGGATAGAGGGATATGGATAGATGGATAGAGATAGAGGGATAGGTATAGAGGGATAGATTAAGAGGGATAGGTATAGAGGGATAGATGGATATTGTGAAAGAGGGATAGATGGATATAGCGATAGAGGGATAGAGATAGAGGGATAGAGATAGAGGGAGAGAGATAGAGGGATATCTGTATGTATATACACAGCTGTTTGTATTTGAATTTTGAAATAAACAATCAACAAAGCGCATCAACAAAGCCATAAGAAGAGAAGTTAACCCTTTGTTGCTGGGTCCAACTTGCATAATGGTATATTTAAAGGGACAGTAGTGTCAGAATTAAAGTTTCATGATTCAAATAGAGTATGCAATTTTTAACAACTTTTAAGTGCACTTCTGTTATCTAATTTGCTTAATTCTCTTTGTATCCTTAGTTGAAGAGAATGCCTAGGTATTCTCAGGAGCACCAATGCATGACTGGAAGTTAGCCTCTTGTCATTGTCTTACCTGATGTGTTCAGCTAGCTCCTAGTCGTGCATTGTTGCTCCTTCAACAAAGTATACCAAGAGAATGAAGCGAGTGAGATTATAGAAGTTGTTTAAAATTGTATGTTGCATCTGAATAATGAAAGAAAACATTAGTTGACAATTACCTATATATATTCTTTTATATTTTGACCTCCACAAAAATATTGTTTAATCTGTCAGTAAGTGGGCACAATTTTAGATAAGGTCATACATAGTCCCCCCCCCCCCCCCCCATAAGCTCTTCCTCACCTCCACACTATATATTTTTCACAACTAAGCAGTCATTTTATCCTTTGGCTGTCAGTAACATACACATCAATACATTTACCTGGGTGCCATTAACGCACCTAAACAGAAGTAATTTGACCCTGCTGACTGCTCTTCTTTCTTCATATTTGTAATGTGTTTAGGCCTTTTACATTTAGCGAACAATTATGGACATTAAAAGGAACAGTGTACACAAGTTATCATCTAACTGCATGTAATAGACACTTCTATAAAGAATAATATGCACAGATACTGATTTAAAAATCCAGTATAAAACCTTTTAATAACTTACTTAGAAGCTCCCAGTTTAGCGCTGTTGATGAGGTTAGGATGGGACACCCAGTGTAATGGACTGAGAAAGCAGAAAGAGCAGACCCCCCTCCCCCTTAATATGAAAATCCAGATTACACAAACAGCAGCACAAATCTGTAGACCTGGGTCTACATCTGATACTTTGGGGATTGGTTAGGATTCTAGGATTCTGATAATCAGCACAATGTTATTAAAAAATAAGCAAAACTATACATTGTAACAAAAGCATTCCCAGATGGGCTGTATAAATGGATTCTACAAAACATTTAAGCAAAGAAAAATCTAGTGTATAGTGTCCCTTTAAGTGTCCATTATTTTTGTGAAGATTTTTGCTGGACAGCCCGCTAAAATACTAAACTATCCAGTTTAATACTGGACACCTGGCCATCTTATTACCTGCATCTAAAGGGCCTGTTTTACAAACATATTTTCAAGATGTTGTGATAGTAATTATTGCTAATCCACAGCGTTACCGGTTTGATGTGTAAGACATCATGTGTTTGGCAGGCATGTTATTATACATGTTAATTGCAGGAACCCCCGCTGGCGAAAGGCTGGAAATGAGAGATTATGTGAGGCTCAAGGAATTTCCAACATAACGTCCCCTGTACAACTAAACTCCTCAGCAGCAGCCTAATGAGTATCTATGGGGCTTATTTATCAGCTAGCTGAAAACATCTAGTTAGCCAATCAAAAGAGACAAATGTGTGCAGGCACCAATCAGCAGCTAGCTCTCATTAGTGTAGGATACGTGGGTATTCTTTTTCAACAAGGGTTACCAAGAGAACAAAGTACATTTGAAAATAGAAGTGAATTTAAAACTGTCTTAAAATGACATCCTCTATCTGAATCCTGCAAGTTTATTTTTGTCTTTCCTTTCCCTTTAATTTTTAAAATGTATATAATATTATGTCAATCAAATAGGAATTATACTTAATTGTATGCCCCTTTAAATGGGTGAAATAAATAAAAGGGGCATTTCAATATAAAACTAAAATCCTCTAATTCATTAAAAATATATAATTTCAGCATTAAAGGGGCATGAAACACAATTTTTATCTTTCACGATTCAGATAGAACATACAATTGTAAACAACATTCCAATTTACTTCTATTATCTAATTTGCTTTGTTCTCTTGGTATCATTTGTCAAAAAGAATACCTAGAAAGGCTGATGAGTTGTGAGCTAGCTGCTGATTGGTGGCTGCTTATATATGCCTGTTGTCAGCTAGCTCCCAGTAGTGCTTTACTGCTCCTTCAATGAAGGATACCAAGAAAATGAAGAAAAATTAAATAAAATGTTGTGGTTCAGAAACAATGTGCAAATTTAAACTTAGCAGTTTACGTCTATCATCTTATTTGTTTCATTCTCTTGGTGACCTTTGTTGAAAAGCATACTTAGGTAGGCTCTAGAGAAGCAATACACTGCTGTAGCTAGCTGCTGATTGGTGGTTGCTGCTCCTTCAACAAAGGATACATGTGTATGTGCAGTATGTGTGCACCTTGACCTATACCATATTCCTTTTAAACCTTTTTATACATTTATTTAAAAAATAAACATATATTTTGCATTTAATACGCGTGTTTATATATATAAATATGTATGTTATTAAACTTTTATTGTAGCCCTAACACTTTACTTCAGATCCCAAGTCGCGCTACATTTTTTAGTGCTGTTTTGTTTTGAGCGCAACACCTAACTTTCAGCGTGTAATATAAGCGGTTTAGCGTGGTTGCAATATCAATTGAATGTATAGGGGGCACCAGAGCGATGTCGGCTGCACAAAACATTCTCTGGTAATTCTTCTTTACCGTGCACTTATAATACCAATTTGAATGCTAATTCTATCGCAGCCTAGCGATATTGATAGCATACCCTGCATTAGAATGTCCCTTATAGGAAGCGGTATAAGAAAAGTGCACTTAATGGCAGCAAATGGGTTAAGCGTGGGCAATTTCCTTTAAAAAAAAAAAAATGACAAATATGTTTAACTGAAAGTCTTCTCAGAACATAAATATACTTTTCTTCACAATTTATTATGAGAAAGAGCTAAAAATGAAAGACAGAATTTATCCGGGGGTCTTGTTGAATGATCCGGGGTCAGCAAGGAATTTCTTAGAGAACGGATGTTATAAATCTGCATTAATGTGTTGTGCAGCCAATTTGCTGAGAAGCCAGTCCCCTCTCTATAGAAGAAGCAGCTGTGTACAAGGGTCCTTAAGGTGCAGATAAAACGAGTCATTAGACAAGAAGAGAAAGGGTTTCAGAGAATATAATCCCTGAGTGTGCAGCTAAGGAAATTATACAAGGAGAAGTACTAGAGATAGTTGTGGTCTGAAGAGAGCAGAATAAAAATAAGGAGCGGTATAGGGTGAGGGGTAGATAAGTCAAGTGAGTCTGCTATAGGATTACAGGGCTTTATCGGGGACCAATGAGAAAATACATTTGTTGTTTTTGTGGGGTTTGTTTGGGGGGGGGGGGGGTCAGCAGATTTCCTACTGTTTAAAGGGACATTATACACTAGATTTTCTTTGCATAAACGTTTTGTACATAATCCATTAATGTATAGTTCTGCTTATTTTTAAATAACATTGTGCTGATTTTAAGGCTCCTAACCAAGCTCACACTTTTAGATGTATACTGATGTATACAGACTTCAGATTACTTCTGTTTGTATAATGAGTCTTTTCATATGCAGGGAACAGGGGAGGGTCTTCTCTCAGCCCCTTTCAGTGGGTGTACCAGGCTTATCTCATTAATAGTGTTAAATGGGAGCGTCTAAGCAAGTTTTTAAAAGGTTTTACACTGGATTTTTATATCAGTATCTTTGTATATTATTCTTTATAGTAGTGTCTATTACATGCAGCTCAATGCAAATTGGTGTACACTGCCCCTTTAAGGCAGCACTTTGTGCTACAAAGTATTTATTTACCTTCCTTATTCTAATATTTATTTGCAGACAACAATCAAACAAAAACAAACTTGACCTCGTTGCTCCCAGGGATGGATCTCCAATTATACAATATAGGGAGGTATACAGGGGCTTGTCTCATGAATACCTCCCTAGGCTGTCATACTATAAAACTTTGGACTGCACTACAAATCATCTTACATTGTAGATCTTCCACACTCACTTGTAAACCAATCAGAAACTATACTGGGGAATGTATAGACTTACGCAGTTATATGTTTGTGTATTGGCAATAATGGTTATATACAGTATTAGTGACATCACATTAATCTAGAGGATTAAAGGGACATGAAACCCACAAATATGCGTTCATGATTTAGGTAGAACATACAATTTTAAACTACTTTCCAGTTTTCTTCTATTATCTAATTATCTTCATTCTCTTGGTATCATTTGTTGAAGGAGCATCAATGCACTACTGGTTTCTAACTGAACACATGGGTGAGCCAATGGCAAATCTATATATATATATATGCAGCCACCAATCAGCAGTTAGCACCTAGGTTCTTTGCTGCTCCTGAGCTTACCTAGATACATCTTTCTACAAAGAATAACAAGAAAAACCAGCACATTAAAATACATGCTTAGGTTTAATGTCCCTTAATGATATTTACCAACCAAAGATAGATTTGATATTTACCAACCAGTGTTCACTCTAAGGGTGAGTGACCCAGCAGTGAAACAGTTAATAAAGGAACCATACCTTGCAGTCTGCATTGTGTAGTATTTGCTAACTTCAGGGTGTGCTTCCCTAATTAACTGTTTCACTGCTGGGCCGCTCACAAAATGTGGCCTTAGAGAAAACACTGCTACCAACCCACCATCTAAAATTCTCTCCTCCACCAATCCCAGTTTACCCTTCTCTTAGGCATTATCTGTACACATAAACAGTAATATACTTAGTAGCCACATCTGCCAGTGAGTGCTTCAGTGTATACACTACATTAAAGGAAAATTAAAGTCACAATTTTCATGGTTTAGCTAGAACATACAATTTTAAGACACTTTCTGAAACTTTGTTTCCATAGTATCTTTTGCTAAAAAAATGCCTACCTAGATAATCTTAGGATGAGCAATGCAATACTGAAAGCTAGTAGGTGATTGGCGGCCACATACATATGCCTCTTGTTATTAACTCACAAGACATCTTTAGCTAGCTCCCAGTAGTGCATTTCTGCTCTGAAGCTGACTTCTATCACCTAGATTACAAGTTTTGAGCGCTATAAAGTTACGTTATTTAATTTCCTATAGCACTGCCATTACAAGTTTTCAAACATATGCGTTTTGCGTGCGATATGGTTGCGTTAAGCTCCATACGGCACACAATCAGAGCGCTGCTGAGACGTGCTCATGCACGATTTCCACATAGACATCAATGGGGAGAGCCTGCAAAAAAAAACCTAACACCTGCGATCACGGAAACCTGCGATCACGGAAACAAAAGTTCTGTAACGCAGCCCCATTGATGTCTATGGGGAAATAAAAATACTGTTTAAACCTAACACCCTAACCCTAGAGAGATGCTTAAATCCTATTGGCTGATTTGAATAGCCAATAGGATTTTAGCAGCCCTAATTCCTATTGGCTGATTAAAAATTTTCAGCCAATAGGAATGCAAGGGACGCCCTCTTGAATCGCGTCCCTTTCATTGAAGATTCAGTGTACGTCGGAGACCGTATGAAGAGGATGCTCCGCTCCGGATGTCTTCAAGATGGACCCGCTCCACGCTGGCTGGATGAAGATCAAAGAGACCGTCTGGATGCAGACTTCTTGCTGCCTGGATGAGGACTTCGCCGGCTGGATGAATATCCTTCAAGCGGCACTTCAACAACTGTAAGTGGATCGTCTTGGGGTTAGTGTTAGGTTTTTTAAGGGTTTTTTATGTATTTATTTTTTTTTTAGATTAGAGTTTGGGCAATGTAAAACAGCTAAATGCCCATACAATTACGGTTTTGTCTTTCCAAAAAGAGATGAGGAGTTTGCTGGACGACGGGCTGGAGCTTGGGATAATAGATCCGGATACCTTTGATTACTTAATGGTGGAGGAGCCGGTTACTCCGATCTTCCACCATTTGCCAAAGGTGCATAAGACCTTGGAGGATGTCAAGGGACGCCCAATAGTGTCTGGTATAGGTTCTCTTTTTGAGAACCTGTCTAACTGGATAGAATCCCTGCTCCAGCCCGTCGTCTGGAAACTGCCATCATTTCTAAGAGATACCAAGCACTTGTTAAATTTAACAGAAGAATTGGCTTGGGAGTCAAATTATAACTGGCTCACCATAGACGTGGTGGGACTGTATTCAGCTATCCCCCACAAGGAAGGCCTTGAAGCTGTTAAATATATGTTAGACAGCTTCAGTGATTACGACACTAACCTTAAAAGTTATATTTTGCGAACACTCCTATTTCTATTAACTCATAACTATTTTGAGTTTGATGGCTTGTTTTATCTGCAGAGACGTGGGACAGCCATGGGGGCAAAATTTGCCCCGGCCTTTGCAAACATCTATATGGGCTGGTGGGAGTTGTCCCACGTCTATGCAGATGACAATCCCTTCAGAGACTCAATTGTAGCATACAAGCGCTACATTGACGATTTGATAATGGTTTGGTCAGGTACGGAAGCAGAGAGTGTATCTTTTATGGAATACCTAAACTGCAATAGAGCTGGTTTGCAGTTTACTTATGCCTTTGATACCAAGAAAGTACCATATTTAGATGTTGAATTGGAAGGGGATAGAGCAGAGGGTGTAGTAATATCCACCCTGTATGTAAAACCAATTACGGCTAATGCATTCCTCCATGCGAGGAGCTGTCATCCACGCCATATGAATTATGGAGTGGCAAAGGGACAGTTCATAAGGCTGAAACGCAACTGCTCTAGAGAAGTAGATTATCAAGTAGAAAGTAAGTTGTTATGGAAAAAACTTAAGGCCAGGGGTTATCCGGATGGGCCTTTACGAAAGGCCTACTATGATGTACAAAAAATCTCTAGGGCAGATCTACTCAAGCCAAAAGCATCAGGTGCAACAAAAAGGCAAAGTGAGATTACATTTGTGACCAACTACTCAAATCAGTACAGGGAGGTTTGTGAGATTATCAAGAAAAATTTGCCAATCTTAAGGGCAGATGAAGCATTGAAAGGAGTGATAGATAAAGGTTGCCAATTTGTTTCAAAAAGAAACTTAACAATAGGCAACATTGTGTCACCCAGTGCCCTTAAGAAATCACAGAAGGAAAGCAGTTGGCTTAGCTGTAAGGGACATTATAAATGTGGATCACATGGCTGCACTGCATGTGGATATACTACATGCGGTAAGGTGTTTCAGTCATGCTACACGCAACGAGTTTTTGACTGTAACTACTGTACTAATTGTCGTTCTGAATTTGTAATTTATGCAATCACCTGTACATTTTGTCAGAAGCAGTATATAGGGTGCACGACACGAGAGACACGTGAACGGATACGTGAACATTTGAATGACATTGAGAAAGGGAGAACAGCAACAGGGGCATCTAAGCACTTTATCTATGAACATGGAGGTAGTGTTAAAACGTTTACCTGGATGATTATAGATATTATCAAAAACAAACCTAGAGGAGGTAGTAGAGTAAAGGAGCTATATAAAAAGGAGGCTTTCTGGATCTTCAAATTGAACACACGAATGCCGAATGGCCTAAATATTGAGACTGATCTCATTAATCACTGGCAATAAACTAACTGAGATTCTAATATATAACAAAGGTACTGTGTTCTATTTGTAGTTTCCAATCAGCCCCTAAGTTATGCCAATGAATAGATAAAAAACACTACTCTAAGGGTAACATCATAATAGACATCACTGATAACAACTAGGAGGGATTAGAGGGTGCCCCCACCTATGATACCTGATCAGTAATTCTGTTTGATAAACCCATGATAATAATAATAACAATGGGGAATATGTGTGTACAAATACATAGGAACATACATAAGATTGAGTTATGTCAAATTTTGGAAATTTATGTAATGAGAGTAGGAAGATAGAATGCCAAAGGTAGCAATGGGAATTGTAAAAATAAAATAAAAGCAAACAATGCATTTTAACAACATTGCTAATCAGTTAGAAGCATTGGCAATCATTGCAAAAGAATTGTGCATATATGTTATCTTATCTAACATTACTAAATAGTATACCAATCGGTTTATGTAATAAAATATCCTTTAGGTGAGCACCAGTAAGTAACCAGTTTCCTCAGACAAATAGGGACAAGAAATTAGGAATACTCAACACAGACAACCAATCAACACAAAGGGAGTGAAATAAAAGACACCAATTGGTTATGACAAGTAGAGTCTATGATTAAGGCTAACTGAAGCCGAAACATGTTAGACATGTCTATCAGATTTGTGCTGTGTTTTTAAGAATATGCTATGTTTTAAAAAGAAGTAATAAAGTAATTTTTAAGTTTTACACCTGTGCCGTTATCTTTTGGTGATTGCTGCAATACGGCATTGGAGAGTGCCGTCCGGCCAGGTTTAAGTAAAACTTTTTTGAAAAACAAACCCCAGTGGCATCTGGGTTATCCCACAGGACTTCCAAAGTGGGCCGCCAGGACCAGTGACACCCCAACCGAAGGAAAAATTCCCTAGATCATACGGAACGGAGGATTCTGCAACACCCCGACACCAGAGGCAGAAAGGAAGTCACATGACCGAACAGGCCGGGTGACGTCAGACGCCGTAACACTGGTGAGGGGAGAGGAGGCTGAGGCTGAGCGGCAGTAGTCGGCACCTTCAAACCGAAGTATTGGAGTGGATAAGCCGTGAAGAGCCGCTGGGAGCCGTCCAGCTGCTTTTGTCCTTCCGAATACGAGAGAGGGAGATCGAACGATCCGGATACAGATCGGAGAAGATGGGGTGCCACTGAGAGCGGTAAGATTCCTTTAGCTCACTACATAGTGTGCAACTTTTTTGGTATTTACTCTATCTCTGATATGGACTGAGCATTTAAAGGGACACTAGAACACATTTGGATTACAGTTTATATACGAATGTCACTTTTAAGGTTGTAATAACATAGTGACAACTGTGGGACGAGTATTAATGTGAATAAGTGACAATAACAGTCACTTTCAGGTATCTTTTTCATTATTACTTCGCACCTGAACACTACAAGTTTTGATAACAGAGCAATAGCGTTTAAAGGTAATTTATTTACAACATGGCTACCAGCAATTACTATTCACTCTTACCCTTAGAGGAATTGGAAAAAAGCAGACCCACATTAAAGGACATATTCAATCCTGATAATGAAGTTAAGGAAATTTCAGAGGTATTTCTAAAAATGGAAAAAACTCTAATAAGAGAGTATCAAATATGGTGGGACAAAAAATCACTAGAAAAGTATATAGATCTAAATATGGTACCTCGGGGCCTAAGGCTAAAGAAAAGGCCAACTTTCCTACAGGTGGATGATGCTTTTCTTAATGAGTGGAATGACATACTCACAGAGTGCTCAATAAGGCTTATGCATCTAATAATCAAACATAAAGAACAAAAACTGATTGAGGCAAGACATTCCATACAAGACATACAAAAAGATCTAAACAGCTTTGTGGGACATAACAGCTATGAGAAACTAGATAATCTACTTAAACAAACTGTAGATACTATGAAAAGAGACATTGATAAATTAAAGTTTCGTAAATTTACAAGGGACTCTGAGGACTATACCCATAACAGGGTTTACTTAAAGAACACGCAACAGAACAAAAGAAACAGACGACAACGTAGGCAGTACAAAGGGGGTGACATAGAGCCCAAAGAGACACAAACGCAACAACAGTCTTCAAATACTAAGAAACAAGTGACTTTCTCAGACACGGACCCTGAGTCTAATGATGAATATGAAGTACAAGAGTTTGTGGACTTTATGACCAGTGGGCCTTCATCAGATGAGGCCGAATTAACTAATGATATTGATGTGATAAATACATTAGAAATACACCAGACCCCACAGCCCCAACCTCCACAGGCGAAAGCAAATGAAGGCATACTTAAACATAAGCAGGCTGGTAGAAATAGATATGGTAGAGCTTTAGAGAAAGATGGACACCCTAAACAAGGGGTAAACATAGAGCAGCCGCAGGTTTTTCACGAGGCCGCAGCCGGACAGGGAGGGGGCGGAAGGGGGAGAGGTGGGATACACAGACCCCAAACAATGCAGGGAGGAGAGCAGCCCCAGGCTCAGAGGGAGAGATACACATTAAGGAAAGGGAGGAAGAACAAATACAGAATTTGAAAATAATAAACCTATCATCTGTCACACTAGAAGAATCAGAGTTAGAAGTACTCAGGTTGGGTCTCAACTTTGTACCCTCAGTAGATTTTGATGTTTTCGAGACTTTACTTGATGTGAACAAGTTGGTTCGCAAATTAACATTAAAAAAGTTTTTCAATACAGAATTGGTTGAGTCAGATGCTGCACAGATTAAAGCCAGTGTTGATAGACGGGTGGAAAATGATTATTTTCAGGTCAAGGATGCAGTGGATTTTCTATCTTTATACCAGTTGGAAAAGGATAGTAATATACACGAAAACACCAAAAACTCACACATAGGCTATAGACCTAAGTCTACATTTTACCCCACCAGAAACAGAGGGAATATATTAGAACAATTTCACAAGAGAGTGGAGGAAGACTTAGTGGCACTGAAGTCACAGGGAAAAAGCCATAGAGAGAACCTTACAGCTAGACAGAAAGCTGGTCTAAAACTTCTGAAGCAAAGGGTTGATGTGGTAATAAAGAATTCAGACAAGGGAGGCTCCATTGTAATCATGGATAGAAGCTCCTATGTCCAAGAGGCATTGAGACAACTCAATGATGAGGAGGTGTACCTTGTGTTACGGGGGAACCCGGTTTTGTCTTTCCAAAAAGAGATGAGGAGTTTGCTGGACGACGGGCTGGAGCTTGGGATAATAGATCCGGATACCTTTGATTACTTAATGGTGGAGGAGCCGGTTACTCCGATCTTCCACCATTTGCCAAAGGTGCATAAGACCTTGGAGGATGTCAAGGGACGCCCAATAGTGTCTGGTATAGGTTCTCTTTTTGAGAACCTGTCTAACTGGATAGAATCCCTGCTCCAGCCCGTCGTCTGGAAACTGCCATCATTTCTAAGAGATACCAAGCACTTGTTAAATTTAACAGAAGAATTGGCTTGGGAGTCAAATTATAACTGGCTCACCATAGACGTGGTGGGACTGTATTCAGCTATCCCCCACAAGGAAGGCCTTGAAGCTGTTAAATATATGTTAGACAGCTTCAGTGATTACGACACTAACCTTAAAAGTTATATTTTGCGAACACTCCTATTTCTATTAACTCATAACTATTTTGAGTTTGATGGCTTGTTTTATCTGCAGAGACGTGGGACAGCCATGGGGGCAAAATTTGCCCCGGCCTTTGCAAACATCTATATGGGCTGGTGGGAGTTGTCCCACGTCTATGCAGATGACAATCCCTTCAGAGACTCAATTGTAGCATACAAGCGCTACATTGACGATTTGATAATGGTTTGGTCAGGTACGGAAGCAGAGAGTGTATCTTTTATGGAATACCTAAACTGCAATAGAGCTGGTTTGCAGTTTACTTATGCCTTTGATACCAAGAAAGTACCATATTTAGATGTTGAATTGGAAGGGGATAGAGCAGAGGGTGTAGTAATATCCACCCTGTATGTAAAACCAATTACGGCTAATGCATTCCTCCATGCGAGGAGCTGTCATCCACGCCATATGAATTATGGAGTGGCAAAGGGACAGTTCATAAGGCTGAAACGCAACTGCTCTAGAGAAGTAGATTATCAAGTAGAAAGTAAGTTGTTATGGAAAAAACTTAAGGCCAGGGGTTATCCGGATGGGCCTTTACGAAAGGCCTACTATGATGTACAAAAAATCTCTAGGGCAGATCTACTCAAGCCAAAAGCATCAGGTGCAACAAAAAGGCAAAGTGAGATTACATTTGTGACCAACTACTCAAATCAGTACAGGGAGGTTTGTGAGATTATCAAGAAAAATTTGCCAATCTTAAGGGCAGATGAAGCATTGAAAGGAGTGATAGATAAAGGTTGCCAATTTGTTTCAAAAAGAAACTTAACAATAGGCAACATTGTGTCACCCAGTGCCCTTAAGAAATCACAGAAGGAAAGCAGTTGGCTTAGCTGTAAGGGACATTATAAATGTGGATCACATGGCTGCACTGCATGTGGATATACTACATGCGGTAAGGTGTTTCAGTCATGCTACACGCAACGAGTTTTTGACTGTAACTACTGTACTAATTGTCGTCCTGAATTTGTAATTTATGCAATCACCTGTACATTTTGTCAGAAGCAGTATATAGGGTGCACGACACGAGAGACACGTGAACGGATACGTGAACATTTGAATGACATTGAGAAAGGGAGAACAGCAACAGGGGCATCTAAGCACTTTATCTATGAACATGGAGGTAGTGTTAAAACGTTTACCTGGATGATTATAGATATTATCAAAAACAAACCTAGAGGAGGTAGTAGAGTAAAGGAGCTATATAAAAAGGAGGCTTTCTGGATCTTCAAATTGAACACACGAATGCCGAATGGCCTAAATATTGAGACTGATCTCATTAATCACTGGCAATAAACTAACTGAGATTCTAATATATAACAAAGGTACTGTGTTCTATTTGTAGTTTCCAATCAGCCCCTAAGTTATGCCAATGAATAGATAAAAAACACTACTCTAAGGGTAACATCATAATAGACATCACTGATAACAACTAGGAGGGATTAGAGGGTGCCCCCACCTATGATACCTGATCAGTAATTCTGTTTGATAAACCCATGATAATAATAATAACAATGGGGAATATGTGTGTACAAATACATAGGAACATACATAAGATTGAGTTATGTCAAATTTTGGAAATTTATGTAATGAGAGTAGGAAGATAGAATGCCAAAGGTAGCAATGGGAATTGTAAAAATAAAATAAAAGCAAACAATGCATTTTAACAACATTGCTAATCAGTTAGAAGCATTGGCAATCATTGCAAAAGAATTGTGCATATATGTTATCTTATCTAACATTACTAAATAGTATACCAATCGGTTTATGTAATAAAATATCCTTTAGGTGAGCACCAGTAAGTAACCAGTTTCCTCAGACAAATAGGGACAAGAAATTAGGAATACTCAACACAGACAACCAATCAACACAAAGGGAGTGAAATAAAAGACACCAATTGGTTATGACAAGTAGAGTCTATGATTAAGGCTAACTGAAGCCGAAACATGTTAGACATGTCTATCAGATTTGTGCTGTGTTTTTAAGAATATGCTATGTTTTAAAAAGAAGTAATAAAGTAATTTTTAAGTTTTACACCTGTGCCGTTATCTTTTGGTGATTGCTGCAATACGGCATTGGAGAGTGCCGTCCGGCCAGGTTTAAGTAAAACTTTTTTGAAAAACAAACCCCAGTGGCATCTGGGTTATCCCACAGGACTTCCAAAGTGGGCCGCCAGGACCAGTGACACCCCAACCGAAGGAAAAATTCCCTAGATCATACGGAACGGAGGATTCTGCAACACCCCGACACCAGAGGCAGAAAGGAAGTCACATGACCGAACAGGCCGGGTGACGTCAGACGCCGTAACACTGGTGAGGGGAGAGGAGGCTGAGGCTGAGCGGCAGTAGTCGGCACCTTCAAACCGAAGTATTGGAGTGGATAAGCCGTGAAGAGCCGCTGGGAGCCGTTCAGCTGCTTTTGTCCTTCCGAATACGAGAGAGGGAGATCGAACGATCCGGATACAGATCGGAGAAGATGGGGTGCCACTGAGAGCGGTAAGATTCCTTTAGCTCACTACATAGTGTGCAACTTTTTTGGTATTTGCCCATACAATTGCCCTTTTCAGGGAAATGGCTAGCTTAGGTTATTTTAGATAGTTTTTTTATTTGGG
Organism: Bombina bombina; assembly: GCF_027579735.1. Taxonomy (NCBI): domain Eukaryota; kingdom Metazoa; phylum Chordata; class Amphibia; order Anura; family Bombinatoridae; genus Bombina; species Bombina bombina. Next base: position 1,566,110,343 of record NC_069499.1, on the reverse strand, counting down.
AGGGGGTTAGTTGGGTGGTGGATTTTATTGTTGGGGGTGTTTGTATTTTTTTTACAGGTAAAAGAGCTGATTTCTTTGGGGCAATGCCACACAAAAGTACCTTTTAAGAGCCATTGGTAGTTTATTGTAGGCTAGGATTTTTTATTTTGGGGGGGTTTCATTTTGATAGGGCTATTAGATTAGGTGCAATTCTTTTTTATTTTTGATAATTTGTTTATTTTTCCTAATTTAGTGTTTGTTTGTTTTTTGTAATTTAGTTAGTTTTTTTTTGGAATTAGATACTTTTTGTAGTGTTGGGATTTTTTATTAGTAGTTTAGTTTTATTTAATTGGTAGTTAGTTTTATTTTAGTTTATTAATTATAATAGTTTAATTGTTAGTTTAAAATTAATTTTTTTTAATTTGACAGGTAAGTTTTAATTTAATTTAAGATAGGGAAATTGTAATTTTAATATAAAGTTAGGGGGTCACTAGGTTTAGGGGTTACTAGTTTAAATTAGTTTATTTTTTGTGGGGGGCTTTCGGTTTTAGGGGTTAATAGTTTATTTTAGTATATTTCATTGTGGGGGCTTGCGGTTTAGGGGTTAATAGGTTTACTATTGCGGCGGTGTGGGCGGGCGGCAGATTAGGGGTTAATAATATTTAAATAGTGTTTGCAATGCAGGAGGGTAGCGGTTTAGGGGTTAATACGTTTATTATAGTGGCGACAATATCGGGGAGCAGCAGAATAGGGGTTAATAAAAAATTTTAGTGGTGACGACGTCTGGCAGCGGCGGAATAGGGGTTAATATTTTTTTAGTGGTGGCGATGTCAGGAGCGGCAGATTAGGGGTTAATAAATTTAATATAGTGTTTGCGATGCGGGAGGGCCTCGGTTTAGGGGTTAATAGGTAGTTTATGGGTGTTAGTGTACTTTGTAACACTTAAGTTATGAGTTTTATGCTACAGATTTGTAACGTAAAACTCATAACTACTGACTTTAGATGGCGGCACAGATCTTGTCATTTTAGTCTGTAACGCTCACTTTTTAGCCTCACCACAAAACTCGTAATACCGGCGCTATGGGAATCCCATGAAAAAACGTCATTTTTACATGTACGGGACTGACGTTGCGTTACAGACTAACTAGGTGTGCGGTACAGCTATACCGACAAGACTTGTAATAGCTGCGCTGCTCTTTTAACGTTGAAAAGGCCATATGTTCAGCGTTACAAGCCCCAATGCAAAACTTGTAATCTAGGTGTATGTGTTTAACAAATGTAAGCAATAGCGCAATAATAAAATGCCTTTACGCATTACAGAATTTTCAGTTTGATATTGCCTCTTAGCGCTCAGTTTAGAGTTAACTGTAAGTGGAATGAGGAGACCTTTCAATAAATAAAATCTCTAATATTTTTTTTCCAGTCTGAGTTAACTACATGAATCTTCTCCTTATAAATGAGCACATTTCAATTGCTAATTTAAGACCACTTGAATTTGTGCTACCGCTAGTGCCAAATAATTACGTACAGCGCATATTTGCGACTAGCTGTGAATGACGTTCTCACTTATGTGACATTCTTTGTTTTGTTTGTCTGTTGCTAAACCCCTAATGTCTCATCTTATTGCTATATTAACATATTATTGGAATTGTTTGCACAGACCCACTGGGGCTTCTGGAACTTTTATTTCTATGCAAGTCAAAAAAACTAAGAATATTGTAATACAATTCTAGAATAAGCATTAATTCTCTGCATTATTAGCTAAATTGGTTAGTGAGGAAGTGTTGTTTTGTTGACAAGTTGATTAATATCCTCCCAGTAGTGTTTAACCCCCTTGGCTGCCAGAGGAATGCAAGCACAGTAAAACACAAAAATATCTGAAAATAGATTTGTTGTTTAGAGAAGGCTTCACTATCCACATATACTCCATCAGTGTCAGGTACGCATATAAAGTAATGTAGTCAAATGGGACAAAATGTTTCAAATAATAGTTTATTAGCTATTGAGATAAAAATAACACAACTTAAAGGGACAGTCTAATCAAAATAAAACTTTCTTGATTCACATAGGGCATTTCATTTTAAACAACTTTCCAATTTACTTTTATCATCAAATTTGCTTTGTTCTCTTGGTATTCTTTGCTAAACCTAGGTAGGCTCATATGCTAATTTCTAAGCACTTGAAGGCTGCCACTTATCTGAATGCATTTGACAGTTTTTCACGGCTAGAGGGCGTTAGTTCATGTGTGCCATATAGATAACATTGTGCTCATGCCCGTGGAGTTACTTATGAGAGGGCACTGTTGGTTAAAATGCAATTCTGTCAAAAGACCTGAAATAAGGGGGCAGGCTGCAGAGGCTTAGATACAGGGTAATCACAGAGGTAAAAAGTATATTAATATAACTGTGTTGATTATGCAAAACTGGGGAATGGGTAATAAAGGGATTATCAATTTTTTTAAACAATACAAATTCTGGAGTAGACTGTCCCTTTAAAATGAGGTTGCACCTAAAACTTGAAAAAAGAATGCTCCTACTGAAATCTATCACTTTTTAGGACCTCACCCGGGTTAGCCCCCCCATATTCAAAATTTTAACAAATTATCATTCCATTTGTTAGATCTTTGTTAGATCAGGTTAGATCAACTGTGTTTTTCGTTAGATCTACTCTAAAATATGAAATATTAACAATCTTTTTCAGGGGGGGCTAATCCGTAGCCAGCCCCCCCTCAACAAAAATTTGGACAAAATGTTATTGATTATGATAGCTCCACGTTAGATCAAGTTTGATCAGCCAAAAGTTTTGTTAGATCTAGTCTAATTACTGAGATATTGCATTTTTAATGAGGGGGGCTAGCCCCCCTCAACTGAAATCTGGACCAAATTTTATTGATTTTGATAGATATACGTTAGATCAGGTTAGATCAACTGTTTTTTTCGTTAGATCTATCACGCAAGCAGCGGTATTCACAATCCTAGTTTGTGTGCGGGGGAGGGGTGATCCCCGGGTTAGCCCCCCCTCAACTGAAATCTGGACCAAATTTTATTGATTTTGATAGATATACGTTAGATCAGATTAGATCAACTGTTTTTTTTTCGTTAGATCTATCACGCAAGCGGCGGTATTCACAATCCTAGTTTGTGTGCGGGGGAGGGGTGATCCCCGGGTTAGCCCCCCCTCAACTGAAATCTGGACCAAATTTTATTGTTTTTGATAGATATACGTTAGATCAAGTTAGATCAACTGTTTTTTTGTTAGATCTATCACGCAATCGGCGGTATTCACAATCCTAGTTTGTGTGCGGGGGAGGGGTGATCCCCGGGTTAGCCCCCCCTCAACTGAAATCTGGACCAAATTTGATTGATTTTGATAGATATACGTTAGATCAGGTTAGATCAACTGTTTTTTTCGTTAGATCTATCACGCAAGCGGCGGTATTCACAATCCTAGTTTGTGTGCGGGGGAGGGGTGATCCCCGGATTAGCCCCCCCTCAACTGAAATCTGGACCAAATTTGATTGATTTTGATAGATATACGTTAGATCAGGTTAGATCAACTGTTTTTTTTCGTTAGATCTATCACGCAAGCGGCGGTATTAACAATCCTATTTTGTGTGCGGGGGAGGGGTGATCCCCGGGTTAGCCCCCCCTCAACTGAAATCTGGACCAAATTTTATTGATTTTGATAGATATACGTTAGATCAGATTAGATCAACTGTTTTTTTTTCCGTTAGATCTATCACGCAATCGGCGGCATTCACAATCCTAGTTTGTGTGCGGGGGAGGGGTGATTCCCGGGTTAGCCCCCCCTCAACTGAAATCTGGACCAAATTTTATTGGTTTTGATAGATATACATTAGATCAAGTTAGATCAACTGTTTTTTTTCGTTAGATCTATCACGCAATCGGCGGCATTCACAATCCTAGTTTGTGTGCAGGGGAGGGGTGATCCCCGGGTTAGCCCCCCCTCAACTGAAATCTGGACCAAATTTTATTGATTTTGATAGATATACGTTAGATCAGGTTAGATCAACTGTTTTTTTTGTTAGATCTATCACGCAAGCGGCCTTATTAACAATCCTATTTTGTGTGCGGGGGAGGGGTGATCCCCGGGTTAGCCCCCCTCAACTGAAATCTGGACCAAATTTTATTGATTTTGATAGATATACGTTAGATCAGGTTAGATCAACTGTTTTTTTCTTCGTTAGATCTATCACGCAAGCGGCGGTATTCATAATCCTAGTTTGTGTGCGGGGGAGGGGTGATCCCCGGGTTAGCCCCCCCTCAACTGAAATCTGGACCAAATTTGATTGATTTTGATAGATATACGTTAGATCAGGTTAGATCAACTGTTTTTTTCGTTAGATCTATCACGCAAGCGGCGTTATTAACAATCCTATTTTGTGTGCGGGGGAGGGGTGATCCCCGGGTTAGCCCCCCTCAACTGAAATCTGGACCAAATTTTATTGATTTTGATAGATATACGTTAGATCAGGTTAGATCAACTGTTTTTTTTTCGTTAGATCTATCACGCAAGCGGCGGTATTCACAATCCTAGTTTGTGTGCGGGGGAGGGGTGATCCCCGGGTTAGCCCCCCCTCAAATGAAATCTGGACCAAATTTGATTGATTTTGATAGATATACGTTAGATCAGGTTAGATCAACAGTTTTTTTCATTAGATCTATCACGCAAGCGGCGGTATTCACAATCCTAGTTTGTGTGCGGGGGAGGGGTGATCCCCGGGTTAGCCCCCCCTCAACTGAAATCTGGACCAAATTTTATTGATTTTGATAGATATAGGTTAGATCAGGTTAGATCAACTGTTTTTTTTCGTTAGATCTATCACTCAAGCGGCGGTATTCACAATCCTAGTTTGTGTGCGGGGGAGGGGTGATCCCCGGGTTAGCCCCCCCTCAACTGAAATCTGGACCAAATTTTATTGATTTTGATAGATATACGTTAGATCAGGTTAGATCAACTGTTTTTTTCGATAGATCTATCACGCAAGCGGCGGTATTCACAATCCTATTTTGTGTGCGGGGGAGGGGTGATCCCCGGGTTAGCCCCCCCTCAACTGAAATCTGGACCAAATTTTATTGAATTTGATAGATATACGTTAGATAAGGTTAGATCAACAATTTTTTTTGTTAGGATTTTTTTGTTAGATCTATCACGCAAGAGGCGGCATTCACAATCTTATTTTGTGTGCGGGGGAGGGGTAAGATCTATCACGCAAGAGGCGGCATTCACAATCTTATTTTGTGTGCGGGGGAGGGGTAATCCCTGGGTTAGCCCCCCTCAACTGAAATCTGGACCAAATTTTATTGAATTTGATAGATATACATTAGATCAGGTTAGATCAACTGTTTTTTTTGTTAGATCTATAATGCAAGAGGCGGTATTCGGTAACATGCAGAAGCGCATGTCCATGCACAGACCAGTCAGTGCTTTTGCACGCACTGTGTCTATTTGGCCTATGAGGTACGTTATTATAACCCCGCCCCAAAGCTCTGCACAAGACCAAGAGACATCCAGCAGTGACAAACTACGCCCCCCACATACCACCAGGGTGTAGGAAGCAGGGAATGGAAGATTATTCTACACTTTATGGGATTATTTTATAGTATACATTTGTCCTATAATAGAAGAAATACATTCTTTAGTATTGTGTTCTATAAAATTACAAGTAACGCATCTTCTATTATCACATTTAATATTGCTGATTTTATTATAATAAGTATTAACTTTCATATCTCTTACATCTTGATGTAAGAGATATGGAAGTTAATACTTTATGAGATTAACCCTTCTTCATCTCCATGGATCACACTGGTGAACCTCTCCCAGGTATGGAACAAAGAAGAAGACTTGTTGAAGATGCTATGCAACACATTTCTTATGATAGGGTGACCAGACGTCCCCGATTTTAGGGAACAGCCCATGGATTGAGGAGACTGTCCCTGGAAAAATTATGTCCCAGAAATGTCCCCGGCTCCTGTTGAGCTGTCCCCAGGCAGCACGCAGGTCAGGAGGGAAGAGCTTGTGCATGTGTGTATATATATGCTTGTGTGTGAATGTGTGTATATTTATGCTTGTATGTGTGTGTGTGTGTGTGTGCATGTGTGTATATGTATGTTAGTACGTGCATGTGTGTATATATATATATTTGTATGTGCATGTGTGTATATGTATGCTTGTTTGTGTATATGTATGCTTGTGTATGTGTGTGTGTGTATATATGTATGCTTGTGTGTATATGTATGCTTGTGTGTATGTGTATATATGTATGCTTGTGTATATATGTATGCTTGTGTGTATATGTATGCTTGTGTGTGTATATGTATGCTTGTGTGTGTATATATATATATATATGCTTGTGTGTGTATGTGTATATATGTATGCTTGTGTGTGTGCGTGCATGTGTGTATATATATGTATACTTGTGTGTGTGTATATATATATGCTTGTATGTATGTGAGTATGTGTGTATATGTATGCTTGTATGTATGTGAGTATGTGTGTATATGTATTCTTGTATGAGTGCGTGCATATGAGTGTGTGTATGTGTGATGTGCTTGCATATGAGTGTGTTTGGAAGTGGGTGTATGTGTGATCTGCTTACATATGAGTGTAAGTGTGTGTATGTGTGATGTTCGTGCATATGAGTGTGTGTATGTGTGATGTGCTTGCATATGAGTGTGTGTATGTGTGATGTGCGTGCATATGAGTGTGTGTATGTGTGATGTGCTTGCATATGAGTGTCTGTATGTGGGGTCTGCGTTCATACAAGTGTATTTCTGTAGTGCTGGATGTCACACATTAAGGTATATTTACAATCCCTGCAGGTGGCCATGTTTCAAAGCAAGGTAAAATGTAATTTTGCACAAGAGGATTATTGCGCAACGCCATCCCCTGCTGTGGTGCAAACAGTTGCACTATAGCACAGCATTTCAATCATCCTGGACAAGCGAGTGTTAAAGGGACAGTCAAGTCCCAAAAACAACTTTTATGTTTCAAATAGGGCATGCAATTTTAAACAACTTTCCAATTTACTTTTATCACCAATTTTGCTTTGTTATCTTGGTATTCTTAGTTAAAAGCAAAACCTAGGAAGGCTCATATGATAATTTCTAAGCCCTTAAAGGCCGCCTCTTATCACATGCTTTTTTATTTGCTTTTCACAACAGGGGAGAGCTAGTTCATGTGAGCCATATAAATAACATTGTGATCACGCCCGTGGCTTGTGGCAGACACTGCACTAATTGGCTAAAATGAAAGTCAACACATAATAAATAAAATGTCATGTGATCAGGGGGCTGTTAGAAGATGCTTACAAACAAGGTTATCACAGAGGTAAAAAGTATATTAATATAACTGAGATAAGGAGCAGTCTGCAGAGGCTTAGATACAGGCTAATCACAGAGGTAAAAAGTATATTAATATAACTGAGATAAGGGGGCAGTCTGCAGAGGCTTAGATACAAGGTAATCACAGAGGTAAAAAGTATATTAATATAACTGAGATAAGGAGCAGTCTGCAGAGGCTTAGATACAGGCTAATCACAGAGGTAAAAAGTATATTAATATAACTGAGATAAGGGGGCAGTCTGCAGAGGCTTAGATACAAGGTAATCACAGAGGTAAAAAGTATATTAATATAACTGAGATAAGGAGCAGTCTGCAGAGGCTTAGATACAGGCTAATCACAGAGGTAAAAAGTATATTAATATAACTGAGATAAGGGGGCAGTCTGCAGAAGCTTAGATATAAGGTAATCAGTAATCACAGAGGTAAAAAGTACATTAATATAACATTGTTGGTTGTGCAAAACTGGGGAATGGGTAATAAAGGGATTATCTATCTTTTTACGCAACAAAAATTCTGGTGTTGACAAGAAATTGGGATGGCTGCTTTGCCTTAAAATGCTTGGGCCTATTTTTGGTCCCACCCCAACCCTGTCTATCACTTTGTCACACACACCCCCTTCACCCTGCCACACTCACCTGATCACATTAACCCACTAATTCTGTCACACTCACCTTCTCTCGCACTGTCACACTCACCCCCCAACCCTGTCACACTCCCCCGCACACAAACTAGAATTGTGAATACCGCCGCTTGCGTGATAGATCTAACAAAAAAACATTTGATCTAACCTGATCTAACATATATCTATCAAAATCAATAAAATTTATGTGAATACCGCCGCTTTCGTGATAGATCTAACAAAAAAAACAGTTGATCTAACCTGATCTAACGTATATCTATCAAAATCAATAAAATTTAGTCCGGATTTCAGTTGAAGGGGGGGGCTAGCCCAGTGATTACCCCTCCCCCGCACACAAACTAGGATTGTGAATACTGCCGCTTTCGTGATAGATCTAACAAAAAAAAACAGTTGATCTAACCTGATCTAACGTATATCTATCAAATTCAATAAAATTTGGTCCGGATTTCAGTTGAGGGGGGGCTAGCCCAGTGATCACCCCTCCCCCGCACACAAAATAGGATTGTGAATACCGCCTCTTGCGTGATAGATCTAACAAAAAAAACAGTTGATCTAACCTGATCTAATATATATCTATCAAATTCAATAAAATTTGGTCTGGATTTCAGTTGAGGGGGGGCAAGCCCAGTGATCATCCCTCCCCCGCACACAAAATAGGATTGTGAATACCGCTGCTTGCGTGATAGATCTAACGAAAAAAAACAGTTGATCTAACCTGATCTAACGTATATCTATCAAAATCAATAAAATTTGGTCCAGATTTCAGTTGAGGGGGGCTAACCCGGGGATCACCCCTCCCCTGCACACAAACTAGGATTGTTAATACCTCCGCTTGCATGATAGATCTAACGAAAAAAAACAGTTGATCTAACCTAATCTAACGTATATCTATCAAAATCAATCAAATTTGGTCCAGATTTCAGTTGAGGGGGGGGCTAACCCGGGATCACCCCTCCCCCACACACAAACTAGGATTGTGAATACCGCCGCTTGCGTGATAGATCTAACAAAAAAAAACAGTTGATCTAACCTGATCTAACGTATATCTATCAAAATCAATAAAATTTGGTCCAGATTTCAGTTGAGGGGGGGCTAATACGGGGATCACCCCTCCCCCACACACAAACTAGGATTGTGAATACCGCCCCTTGCGTGATAGATCTAACAAAAAAAAACCAGTTGATCTAACCTGATCTAACATATATCTATCAAAATCAATAAAATTTGGTCCAGATTTCAGTTGAGGGGGGGCTAGCTCCCCCTCATTAAAAATGCAATATCTCAGTAATTAGACTAGATCTAACAAAACCTTTGGCTGATCAAACCTGATCTAACGTGGAGCTATCATAATCAATAACATTTTGTCCAAATTTTTGTTGAGGGGGGGCTGGCTACGGGTTAGCCCCCCCTGAAAAAGATTGTAAATATTTCATATTTTAGAGTAGATCTAAAGAAAAAAACAGTTGATCTAACCTGATCTAACAAAGATCTAACAAATGGAATGATAATTTGTTAACATTTTGAATATGGGGGGGCTAACCCGGGTGAGGTCTTTTTAGGTGGTAACTTTGTAACTTTTACTGTGCATGTTTAAACAAAATGCCTGTTCAGAGAGTATTGTGTGTCAAGTCTAAATAACTCCAGCTCTCTGAAAAAGAGCTTATCTTAAAGTGATGGTAAATCCTAGCGTTTCTGAAATACGAAATCCGGATTTCCCGCACAGCTATTGGCTGAGAGGTGGAAACATCACCTCTCTGCCAGATAGCGAAAAAAGCGTTCTGCCGGTGGGCTGCCTTAACACCTCAGTGACGGCGATCGCAAATAAAGGAGATTTCAGCATGAAGTCTATTTTATTTGTTCCATTGGTAAATCCTAGCGTTTCAGAAACGCTAGGATTTACCATCACTTTAAGTACATATTCTCCCCACACCTGTGCACAGATAGGGGCAGAATCATCAATCTCCGAATGGAGCTTGATGCCCCTGTTTCCGCGCAAGCCTTTAAGTACATATTCTCCCCACACCTGTGCAGAGATAGGGGCTTAATTATCAAGCTCCGAATGGACTTGATGCCCCTGTTTCCGCGCAAGCCTTTAAGTACATATTCTCCCCACAAGTGTGCACAGATAGGGGCTTAATTATCAAGCTCCGAATGGACTTGAAGCCCCTGTTTCCATGCGAGCCTGCTCCATAATTGGTCCACTGCCACTGAGGCTGCGGTCTTCAATCCGCCCGATCCTATACGATCGGGCTGATTGACACCCCCTGCTAGCGGCCTATTGGATGCAAATCTGTATGGGGGCGGCATTGCACAAGCAGTTCACCAGAACTGCTTATGCATTGATAAATGCCAACTTGTGCAATGATAAATGCCAACAGCGTATTCTGTCGGCATATGTCGATGTGCGGCAGACATGATATGCTACATCGTATCATGCCCGCTTGCACTTTGGTAAATTGGCCCCATAGAGTTTACTTTACGTATTCTTATTAATCCTTTAGTATTGCAAAAGTACTACTGTTTTCAATTAAATCGCATTGATGAACATTTAAATATTTAAAGGGATTTGGAACTCCCAGTTTAATTTTCCATATTTAACCCCTTTGCAGCCTGTTCTTTCTTGGGCTAATTTTTTAAATAGAAATACAGTTGGCTATGTATTCTTTTTGGGGAAAAAAAGAAATACATTGAAAAGTAATAATTCTTAAACGGCTAGATTTAGAGTTCTGCGTTAGCCATCAAAAGCAGCGTTAAGGGGTCCTAACGCTGCTTTTGGCCGCCCGCTGTTATTTAGTCAGCCAGGAAAGGGTCGCTCACTTCCTCACCGCGACTCCAGGCTACCTCAGATCCCCTTACGCCAATTGCGTATCCTATCTTTTCAATGGGATCTGCCTAACGCTGGTATTTGGAGTCTTGGAAGAAGTGAGCAGAAGAGCCTCTACCGACAAGACTCCAGCCACAAAAAAAGTCAGTAGTTAAGAGCTTTATGGGCTAAAGCCGGAATATAAAGCTCTTAACTACTGTGCTACAAAGTACGCTAACACCCAAAAACTACCTATGTACCCCTAAACCGAGGCCCCCTCACATCGCCGCCACTCTAATAAAAATTTTTAACACCTAATCTGCTGACCGGACACCGCCGCCACCTACATTATCCCTATGAACCCCTAATCTGCTGCCCGTAACATCGCCGACTCCTATATTATATTTATTAACCCCTAATCTGCTTCCCCAACGTCGCCGCCACCTTACCTACACTTATTAACCCCTAATCTCACGCCTGCACCGTCGCCGCTATTATAATAAAATTATTAACCCCTAAACCTAAGTCTAACCCTAACCCTAACACCCCCTAACATAAATATAATTTAAAATAAATGAAACAATATTCCTAAAATTAAATAAAATAATTCTATTTAAAACTAAATACTTACCTAGAAAATAAACCCTAATATAGCTACAATATAATTAATAATTACATTGTAGCTATTTTAGGATTTATATTTATTTTACAGGCAACTTTGTATTTATTTTAACTAGGTACAATAGCTATTAAATAGTTTAATAGCTACCTAGTTCAAATAAGTACAAAATTACCTGTAAAATAAATCCTAACCTAAGTTACAAATACACCTAACACTACACTATCATTAAATTAATTAAATAAATTACCTACAATTAGCTAACTTAAAATACAATAAAATAAACTATTGTATAATACAAAAAAAACAAACACTAAATTACAAAAAATAAAAAAGAATTACAAGAAGTTTAAACTGATTACATCTAATCTAAGCCCCCTAATAAAATAAAAAATCCCCCCCCCAAAAAAAAAATGCCCTACCCTATTCTAAACTACCAAAGTATTCAGCTCTTTTACCAGCCCTTAAAAGGGCTTTTTGCCGGGCATTGCCCCAAAGTAATCAGCTCTTTTACCTGAAAATAAAAATACAATACCCCCCCAACATTACAACCCACCACCCACATACCCCCTACTCTAACCCACCCAAACCCCACTTAAAAAAACTATCGCTAACCCCCTGAAGATCATCCTACCTTGAGTTGTCTTCACCCAGCCGAGCCAAATTCTTCATCCAAGGTGCGCAGAGGAGGTCCTTCATCCGGTAGAAGTCTTCATCCAAGCGGGGCAAGAAGAGGTCCTCCATCCGGTAGAAGTGTTCATCCAGGCGGCGTCTTCAATCTTCATCCATCCGGAACGGAGCAGAGTCATCTTCAAAGGAGCCGACACGGAGCTATCCTCTTCAACCGATCGGCTGTTCCGATCGGCCAATAGAATGCGAGCTCAATACGATTGGCTGATTGGATCAGCCAATCGGATTGAACTTCAAGGTAGGATGACTCAAGGTAGGATGATCTTCAGGGGGTTAGCGATAGGTTTTTTAAGGGGGGTTTGGGTGGGTTAGAGTAGGGGTATGTGGGTTGTAATGTTGGGGGGGTATTGTATTTTTATTTTCAGGTAAAAGAGCTGATTACTTTGGGGCAATGCCCCGCAAAAGCCCTTTTAAGGGCTGGTAAAAGAGCTGATTAGTTTGGTAGTTTAGAATAGGGTAGGGCATTTTTTTATTTTGGGGGGATTTTTTATTTATTAGGGGGCTTAGATTAGGTGTAATTAGTTTAAACTTCTTGTAATTCTTTTTTATTTTTTGTAATTTAGTGTTTGTTTTTTGTATTATAGAATAGTTTATTTTATTGTATTTTAAGTTAGCTAATTGTAGGTAATTTATTTTATTAATTTAATGATAGTGTAGAGTTAGGTGTATTTGTAACTTAGGATTTATTTTACAAGTAATTTTGTACTTATTTGAACTAGGTAGCTATTAAATAGTTATTAACTACTTAATAGCTATTGTACCTAGTTAAAATAATTACCAAGTTACCTGTAAAATAAATATAAACCCTAAAATAGCTACAATGTAATTATTAATTATATTGTAGCTATATTAGGGTTTATTTTCTAGGTAAGTATTTAGTTTTAAATAGGATTATTTTATTTAATTTTAGGAATATTATTTTGTTTATTTTAAATTATATTTATGTTAGGGGGTGTTAGGGTTAGGGTTAGAGTTAGGTTTAGGGGTTAATAATTTTATTATAGTAGCAGCGACGGTGCAGGCGGGAGATTAGGGGTTAATAATTGTAGGTAGGTGGCGGCGATGTTAGGGATGGCAGATTAGGGGTTAATAATATGTATTCTAGTGTTTGTGAGGTTGGAGTGCGGCAGTTTAGGGGTTAATACATTTATTATAGTGGCGGCGAGGTCCGGTCAGCAGATTAGGGGTTAATTAGTGTAGGAATGTTGGCGGCGACGTTGAGGGGGGGGCAGATTAGGGGTTAATAAATATAATATAGGTGTTAGGGGCAGCAGATTAGGGGTTCATAGGGATATGTAGGTTGCGGCGGTGTATGGAACGGCAGATTAGGGGTTAATAATATACAGCAGGTGTCAGCGATAGCGGGGGTGGCAGATTAGGGGTTAATAAGTGTAAGGTTAGGGGTGTTTAGACTCGGGGTTCATGTTAGGGTGTTAGGTGCAGACTTAGAGAGTGTTTCCCCATAGGAATCAATGGGGCTGCGTTAGGAGCTGAACGCTGCTTTTTTGCAGGTGTTAGGTTTTATTTCAGCCCAAACTGCCCCATTGTTTCCTATGGGGATATCGTGCACGAGCACGTTTTTCCAGCTTACCGCAAGCAACGCTGGTATTGAGGGTTGAAGTGGAGCTAAATTAGGCTCAACGCTCCCTTTTCTGAGCCTAACGCAGCCCCTCAGACAACTCTCAATACCAGCGTTGTTTAACGGGTGCGCTGGGGAAAAAAGCAGCGATAGCTACGCGGGTCTTTACCGACAAAACTCTAAATCTAGCCGAAAGATTTTTAAAAGCAGTGATATATAAGCAAAATATAAGATATAACTTAAAGGGACACTGAACCCAAAATTGTTCTTTCATGATTCAGATAGAGCAGCAATTTTAAGCAACTTTCTAATTTACTCCCATTATCAATTTTTCTTCATTCTCTTGTTATCTTTATTTGAAAATCAAGAATGTAAGTTTAGAAGTCGGCCCATTTTTGGTTCACACATCATTGGTTCCTTGCTGATTGGACAGCACCAATAAACAAGTGCTGTTCAGAGTTCTAAACCAAAAATTGGCTGGCTCCTTAGCTTAGATGCCTTCTTTTTCAAATAAAGATAGCAAGAGAACAAAGAAAAATTGATAATAGAAGTAAATTAGAAAGTTGCTTAAAATTGCATGCTCTATCTGAATCATGAAAGAAAATGTTTTGGTTTAGTTTCCCTTTAAAGGGACTTGATACCCACATGCTAAATCACAAAATGAAGATATTTTTACCTCAGAATTCCTTCAGCTAAGTGCTTAGTGAGACAGGACTCCTCTTGCTTTACTGCAATGAGCGTGCTGTAAGTCCCTTTACAATGAAATGGTGAGGAAATTGTGAGGCAAAATATCTTCTGTTTTTACAAAGTACTGGTCAGCTAATATTTTCTAGTCAGCTTTTTACATACAGTATCCCATAAAAGTAAGTACACCCCTCACATTTTTGTAAATATTTTATTACATCTTTTCATGTGACAACACTGAAGAAATTACACTTTGCTACAATGTAAAGTATTGAGTGTACAGCCTGTATAACAGTGTAAATTTGCTGTCCCCTCAAAATAACTCAATACACAGCCATTAATGTCTAAACCGTTGGCAACAAAAGTGAGTACACCCCTAAGTGGAAATTGGGCCTAAAGTGTCCTCTTTCACTCCTCCATGACGACATCACAGAGCTGGTGGATGTTAGAGACCTTGCACTCCCCCACCTTCCATTTGAGGATGCCCCAAGATGCTCAGTAGGGTTTAGGTCTGAAGACATGCTTGGCCAGTCCATCACCTTTACCCTCAGCTTCTTTAGCAAGGCAGTGGTCATCTTGGAGGTGTGTTTGGGGTCAGGGCTTGATTTACAGCCCAGGTGCCTGTAGGCACCAAAATTTAAAGCACCCCTCCCCCCATGCACTCCTGGTTCACATTTATGAACCTATAGATACAGGCTTAAACTTTATAGAAGTATGATTTTTACAGCAGCTATGAATTTTGACAACATAAAAGGCAGTCCATGATCTATAACAAAATACTCCAGACAGTGTTTGCCCAGTATGATGATATTCCAGTCAGAACAGTATTTTTTTAGTATGTTTATCCTGTAAAACAGCCCTGGCATTTTGCATTTAAGCAATAATATTCATACCTATGGTATTTTATATGAAAGACTGCCCCCTGACTGTACAAACTGTTATTTTGATTTTGACAGCCGCTGCAGCTGATACATGCCCACCGTGCACTCAGAGCGCTCTGTAATAGTGCACAAATAGTCACTCACTGTCACTCCCCATAAAAGAACCAACCCCCACACTGACTGGCCAGGGTGGCGGCCATCTTTGTTTAGGGCAAAGTTATTATCTACTAAAGAGTGAGGGCAGAGCTACAGAGGTATGCAGAAAAGGCATATGAAGCAGAGAGACAGGCACCCTTCTATGGAAGGCGCCTGTAGGCACATGCCTACTCTGCCTAATGGTAAATCCAGCCTGTTTGGGGTTGTTATCATGTTGGAATACTGCCCTGCGGCCCAATCTCCAAAGGGAGGGGATCATGCTCTGCTTCAGTATGTCACTGTACATGTTGGCATTCATGGTTCCCTCAATGAACTGTAGCTCCCCAGTGCCAGCAGCACTCATGCAGGCCCAGACCATGACACTCCCTCCACCATGCTTGACTGTAGGCAAGACACACTTGTCTTTGTACTCCTCACCTGGTTGCCACCACACACGCTTGACACCATCGGAACCAAATAAGTTTATCTTGGTCTCATAGGACCACAGGACATGGTTCCAGTAATCCATGTCCTTAGTCTGCTTGTCTTCAGCAAACTGTTTGCAGGCTTTCTTGTGCATCATCTTTAGAAGAGGCTTCCTTCTGGGACAACAGCCATGCATACCAATTTGATGCAGTGTGTGGTGTATGGTCTGAGCACTGACAGGCTGATCCCCCACCCCTTCAACCTCTGCAGCAATGCTGGCAGCACGGATATGACGCTGAGCACGTGCACTCAACTTTTTTGGTCGACCATGGCGAGGCCTGTTCTGAGTGGAACCTGTCCTGTGAAACCGCTGTACGGTCTTGCCCACCGTGCTGCAGCTCAGTTTCAGGGTCTTGGCAATTTTCTTATAGCCTAGGCCATCTTTATGTAGAGAAACAATGATTTTTTCAGATCCTCAGAGAGTTCTTTGCCATGAGGTGCCATGTTGAACTTCCAGTGACCAGTATGAGAGAGTGTGAGAGTGATAAAACCAAATTTATCACACCTGCTACCCATTCACAACTGGGACCTTGTAACACTACGAGTCACATGACACCGGGGAGGGAAAATGGCTAATTGGCCCAATTTGGACATTTCCACTTAGGGGTATACTCACTCACGGTTTAGACATTAATGCCTGTGTGTTTAGTTATTTGAGGGGACAGCACATTTACACTGTTACACAGGCTGTGCACTCACAACTTTACATTGTAGCAAAGTGTCATTTCTTCAGTGTTGTCACATGAAAAGATATAATAAAATATTTACAAAAATGTGAGGGTGTACTCACTTTTGTGGGATACTGTATATGCTGAATCAAGTGATTAGTATTTGGATATAATGTATCTGGAAGTGTTTTGTTAAATTTAAAAGAGGTATTTTTGAATGTATTAAAAAATGGTTTCTTTTTAAAATGTTAATGACGTTCCTATCCTGAATATTTTATTTTTTTGTGCTTGTGAAAATATGTTCCAATCTATCAAAAGAGGGTGCATTTGGCACACACATGCACTTCCTGATCAGATTCTTGATTTAAACAGTTTTAACTGAACCTTTTTTATGCATAAAACATATTGGACTAGATTATAAATTGAGCACAATATATCGCTTTTGCAAAATCGATATTTGCGCTCAACTCAGTAATACCAACAAACACAAATGTGCGCCGGTATTACAAGTTAGGTGCAATGCGAACCTCGCGTTTGCATGAAACAGAAGCATTGCTTGCTTCCATAGGATTCAATAGGAGCCTCATTCTCATGCCGTGAGATTCAGCATGAGAACTAGTCCAGCGAAGGGGCAAGTCGTGCAGCGATGGGCAGCAATTTTAAATTTATATATATTAAATAATAATAATAAATAAAAAAACTAAAATATACTTTATTTTAGGGCCAATTGGGGCCCTTTTAGAAAATTAACAAAAGATCTGATCTTAGGTTAATTTTCATTTGTAAAGCCTGGCTATTTATCGCACACATCCGTAAATTGGAGAATTTGCCCATTTACGGGCTCCACTTGTAATTTAGCTCATTTTGTACTTTTTCAATCTCATCAAATGCATAATATAAATGTTCCTTTAAATGTATAACAGACAACTTATTTACTGTAATGAAATAGGATCCATGAGCAGGGATTAGAAAAGGTTTTAAACAAATAAAATAATTATCAGATTGGGTAGAAAAAGAAGCTTTATCTGCCGGCAATGTGCATGTTACAGCTGTAAAACAAGTCATTACCTTTTTGATGGAATATTCAGGGCTAGGTTAAATTGCTTCTCAGTAGGGCCCAACAGACTTCACATTAACCCTTGTAGAGCCCGAACACTTGCACAGAAAATACCATTTGCACTGATTTTTTTTACCGTAATTGCTGCTCTGCAGACTTCTCAAAATATTTTCCATACTCTGCTGCATTAAATATTTTCAAAATGTGTTTTCCAATCAATGGTATTTGCGTTTAAGAATAACAGAAGCTGCGTTTTTGGGGCTTAAATTGTATTTATTCAAATAGACCTACTCAGAGAATTTTCCATGCGTGTTTTTTTTTTACCATAAAGAGACATTACTTTTTAAATGAATCTATTCCTATGAGGACAATAACAATAATGAGAAGAAATCTTTGAAGTTTTATTATGTAGACGTCTCGTGGGACAAAATACAATAGAAGAATGTTTCCTTTCTGCTCCCAAATGTCCTGCAATTTATGGTTGCAGCTTTACAATCAATTGGAGTGTTTGATCAGACTGCAGTTTCCAGTACCAAATAAACTGTAGACACTGATGTCTTAAAGGGGCATTAAAGGGACATGAAACCAAAAATGTTTCTTCAATAATTCAATTAAAATAAATTCCAATTTACTTCTAGTAACTAATTTGTTTCTTTCTCTTGGTATCCTTTGTTTAATAGAATACCTAGGTATGGTCAGGAATAGCAGTATATTAGTGAGAGGCAGCTGCTGATTGATGTCTGCACATATATGCCTCTTTTCATTGGCTCATGGGGTGTGCTTAGCTAACTCCCGGTAGTGCGTTTCTGCTCTTTCAACAAAGCATAATAAGAGGATTATGCAAATTTAATAATAGATGTAAATTGGAAATGTATTTAATTTTGTTCACTGTATCTGAATCCTGGCAGAAAAAAGGTTTTTATATCCCTTTAAATTGATGGGTATTACTACTCACTGTGCCTTTTTCTAAGGTGTTTTCTAATTTTAACCCTTTACTGGTGCTGGTTGGTGAAGCTCCGTATCTTAATGTTAAGTGTCACCATCTTGTAATATTCTGGCGCTCTGTGACAGAGGAGTTGCACATTCACAAATCAGTGTTAGACAGTGGTACTGTGATCTTTAGGTTAGTGCACGATACAGAAAGAGAACTGTAGCTGCTGCATTGTGCTATATTTGTGCGGTTATATAAATCATGTGAATATACCAGACTCATATAATCTAGTGTTGGGAAATGGCAATTCTATACCATGACCACTGTTGTAAAGTACTATATTAATCTTACGTATTTATGTTGTGCAACCAGTGGTGTATTTAGGTTTTGTGCTGCCCTAGGCACTCAAAATTCTGCTCCCCCACCCCAAGGTTTTAGACATTCTTTGGCCATAATATTTTTTTTGCCAGGGAGTAATGTGAATTTTTTTATGGCATTTCCAAAATAAAATTTAAGACACACACAGTCACATACACACAGAGAGTTATACACATACACGCACACACACACAGTCACATACACACACAGAGTTATACACATACACATGCACGCACACACACACACATGCACTCACAAACATACAGACACACACACAGTCACATACACACAGAGTTATACACATACACATGCACGCACACACACACATACACTCACAAACATACAGACACACACACAGTCACATACACACAGAGAGTTATACACATACACACACACACACACAGTCACATACACACAGAGTTATACACATACACATGCACGCACACACACACACATGCACTCACAAACATACAGACACACACACAGTCACATACACACAGAGTTATACACATACACATGCACGCACACACACACATACACTCAGAAACATACAGACACACACAGTCACATACACACAGTTATACACATGCACACACACACATACACTCACAAACATACAGACACACACACAGTCACATACACACAGATAGTTATACACATGCACGCACACACACACACATACACTCACAAATATACAGACACACACAGTCACATACACACAGAGTTATACACATGCACACACACACACATACACTCACAAACATACAGACACACACACAGTCACATACACACAGATAGTTATACACATGCACGCACACACACACATACACTCACAAACATACAGACACACACAGTCACATACACACAGAGTTATACACATGCACACACACACATACACTCACAAACATACAGACACACACACAGTCACATACACACAGATAGTTATACACATGCACGCACACACACACATACACTAACAAACATACAGACACACTCACAGAGGTATACACATGCCTGCACACACACACACACATACACTCACAAACATACAGACACACACAGTCACATACACACAGAGAGTTATACACATGCACACACACATACACTCACAAACATACAGACACACACACACACACAGTCACATACACACAGAGAGTTATACAAATGCACGCACACACATACACTCACTAACATACAGACACACACAGTTCTACACATACACATGCACGCACACACACACATACACTCACAAACATACAAACATACACACAGAGAGTTATACACATACACACAGAGAGTTATACACATGCGCACACACACACAGTCACATTCACACAGAGAGTTATACACATACACATACACATGTGCGCACACACTCACAAACATACACAGACACACACACACAGTCACATACACACAGAGAGTTATACACATACACATACACATGCGCGCACACACTCACAAACATACACAGACACACACACACAGTCACATACACACAGAGAGTTATACACATACACATACACATGCGCGCACACACTCACAAACATACACAGACACACACACACAGTCACATACACACAGAGAGTTATACACATACACATGCACACACACACACATACACTCACAAACATACAGGCACACACACAGTCACATACACACAGAGAGTTATACACATGCGCACACACACACAGTCACATTCACACAGAGAGTTATACACATACACATGCACGCACACACACACATACACTCACAAACATACAGACACACACACAGTCACATACACACAGAGAGTTATACACATACACGCACACACACACAGTCACATACACACAGAGTTATACACATACACATGCACGCACACACACACACATGCACTCACAAACATACAGACACACACACAGTCACATACACACAGAGTTATACACATACACATGCACGCACACACACACATACACTCAGAAACATACAGACACACACAGTCACATACACACAGTTATACACATGCACACACACACATACACTCACAAACATACAGACACACACACAGTCACATACACACAGATAGTTATACACATGCACGCACACACACACACATACACTCACAAATATACAGACACACACAGTCATATACACACAGAGTTATACACATGCACACACACACACATACACTCACAAACATACAGACACACACACAGTCACATACACACAGATAGTTATACACATGCACGCACACACACACATACACTCACAAACATACAGACACACACAGTCACATACACACAGAGTTATACACATGCACACACACACATACACTCACAAACATACAGACACACACACAGTCACATACACACAGATAGTTATACACATGCACGCACACACACACATACACTAACAAACATACAGACACACTCACAGAGGTATACACATGCCTGCACACACACACACACATACACTCACAAACATACAGACACACACAGTCACATACACACAGAGAGTTATACACATGCACACACACATACACTCACAAACATACAGACACACACACACACACAGTCACATACACACAGAGAGTTATACAAATGCACGCACACACATACACTCACTAACATACAGACACACACAGTTCTACACATACACATGCACGCACACACACACATACACTCACAAACATACAAACATACACACAGAGAGTTATACACATACACACAGAGAGTTATACACATGCGCACACACACACAGTCACATTCACACAGAGAGTTATACACATACACATACACATGTGCGCACACACTCACAAACATACACAGACACACACACACAGTCACATACACACAGAGAGTTATACACATACACATACACATGCGCGCACACACTCACAAACATACACAGACACACACACACAGTCACATACACACAGAGAGTTATACACATACACATACACATGCGCGCACACACTCACAAACATACACAGACACACACACACAGTCACATACACACAGAGAGTTATACACATACACATGCACACACACACACATACACTCACAAACATACAGGCACACACACAGTCACATACACACAGAGAGTTATACACATGCGCACACACACACAGTCACATTCACACAGAGAGTTATACACATACACATGCACACACACACATACACTCACAAACATACACAAACACACACAACTATCTCATGCTGCAATAAATATAAAAAACTAAACACAGATTTTTTTAAACAATACTTTCCCAAAAACAATACTAAATGCTGAAAGTTAACAGAGCTAGAGGCAATAACAAGCAGAATAAAATAAAGGCTCAGAGCTACCTCTAAACTGTAAGCTTAATGTCCTATCTCTTATTATACCTCCCCTAGAATGTAAGCTCTTTAGGCAAAATCTCCCATTATATACCTGTATAAAACGTCTAAAATAACTGTAAGCTACTTACAAATAAAGCCATGAAAAAAGTGCTGTCCCCTCCCAAATTGCCGCCCTAGGCAAGTTCCTTGTTTGTCTATGCCAAAATGCACCTCTGTAAGCAACTATTAAACTGTGTGTAGAAGCTGTAGAAATGTGCCCTTCCTGCTCTGTATTCTGTGCGATAAGTACATGATCCAGCTGTTATAAAACCTCCAGAATCATCACTTATTTGCAAACGATCAGCACTTCTATGGAGCGTCATTCACCAACTGCCACCTGTAGAGGGTTAAATTGTAGAACAACTCAGAAGGGAACTGGAGGTTCAGGAGCATAAATAGCACAGAGAATAGTAACCGTTCTGATAAAATTGCATCTAGCAGTTTAATGTCACTTTAACATACGCTGTGAATCTGCAATCAGGTTACCTTTTAGAGCCCAGCACTTTGTAAGCCTGTCCTTGTAATCTGCTTCCATGAAGTCACTCTAGAAATCCAAATAAAAATCTCTTGCTGCTTTAACCTGTCCCAATAATCTGCACTTTGCTGTCAATAAATCACCCTACAATACACATCCACTGGCATTAGGTAATGAAAGATTTTCAAAAACATTCTCTCCTACGCTATAAAACGAAGCACGTTCACTACAATGCAGAGATCACCACTTGCACACTGTTTCCTTAGGACAGGGGAGGCAAAACCTGTGTGACTTTGCCTAAAATGGAACTAATTTTCTAAAAAAAAAAAAAAAAATGCAATCAAAACGATTAAAGAAGCATTACAATGCATTTTTCACTTAAATCTATGATATAGTTGCAGATTTATAACAGATTAATAAGAAAAATAATTTTATTAAGCACTACACCAACTAAAACCAAGCAGTATAATGGTAGCCAGACCCATAGGTTCCCCCTCTGCCCTAGTATAATATGGAGATTCCTAGTGAATACAGAGGCTCAGGGCTATGAAGTTTGAGGGCATAAAAAAGTTGATTCTAGTAGCAGCAGACACCACTTATCACCCCTATATCCAGGGCCGCCATCAGGGGGTGACAGGAGTGACTCCTGTCAGGGGCCCAATGGGCCAGGGGGGCCCCATATGGCAAGAACTAAAAAAAAATTAAAAATATTTTTTTAATTTTGGCAGCCACCAGTGGGTACTACAGCAGAGTGCTAATTGAGCATGGGAAATGTTATTACAAGGAGTAAAGTATTAGCATTTGAGAGTCTTTTTGCACAGTGTGAGACACACTTGTCACTTCGTTTGTACAGTGTGCGCCTGAGTCAGACAGCAGATCACTTTCATTTGCAGAGGTGATTATTTGACAATGCTGTAGAAATTCTATATTTAAAACCATGCAGAAATGTTTCCTCCTCAATACACAAATGGTAGGTGCCCTTTTGGCAGATATGTGTATATATATATATATATATATATATATATATATATATATATATATATATATTACATTCAAGTTTACTGCCCTTTTATGCAAGGACTTTCCAGATGCAAGTAGGCATTGTATCTAAGATTTTTACATCTGCATAACATGTTATACTCTCAGACTAAGATTGTTCAGTGTTTGAAATGAGACAGGTTAACTTAAAACTGTTCAGTTTACACTACAGCTGACTTAATTTTGAAATACATACCAACAAGCCTAAATCCTGCATTTAACCTAGCTGACAGATAGGAACATTTGTACACTATATTTGAAGTGGTGCTCTTGGTTGGGGAAAAAATCAAACAAACATATGTCAACCTTTTAAAAGTACTTTTCTTCATCTAGCCATCTACCCAGATCATTAATTTACAATTTTTTAAATTCACAGAATTATTTTTGTTTGCTCATTTACAAATATGATTCTTTAAAAAGAGATCTCTTAATTTCTGCAATTTTTTTTATCATGCATGTCACACACTGTTGATTTAGGGGATGCAAGGTGCATAAATGTTTCCTCCTGTGAGTGTTTATGTGGGTGTCTGTGTTTATGCCTTTGTGCTTTGGTTTGTGTCTCTATGAGTGTGTATGTATTTTTTTTCTGTAGGTCTCTCTGTGAGGGTGGGCGTGTATGTCTTTGTGCATTTTCAGTGGATGTCTGTGAGGGTGTGTGCATATGTCTTTGAGCTTTTTCTATGGGTGTCTCTGTGAGGGTGTGTGTATGTTTGTCTTTGTGTATTTTCTCTGGATACCTCTGTGAGGGTGGGTGTGTATGTCTGTGTTTTCTGTGGATGTCTCTGTGAGGGTGTGTGTGTATGTATGTATGTCTGTGTTGTCTGTGGATGTCTCTGTGAGGGTGTGTGTATGTATGTATGTCTGTGTTGTCTGTGGATGTCTCTGTGAGGGTGTGTGTTTTCCATGGGTGTCTCTGTGATGGTGTGTGTATGTCTTTGTGTGTTTTCTATGGATGTCTCAGTGAGGGTGTGTGTATGTATGTCTTTCTGTGTTTTATGTGGTTGTCTCTCTGTGTGTGTGTGTGTATGTCTTTGCGTATTTTCTGTGGGTGTCTCTGTGTGTGTGTGTTTGTATGTCTTTGTGTGTTTTCTGAGGCTGTCTCTGTCTGTGTTTCCTTGGGTGTATGTGCAAGTTTGAGTTTGTGTGTGTGTGTGTGTCCATTGTCTGTTCCTTTTTAGGACATTTTGACCTCACTACTGATTATTCACATCTTTCTACAGACTTTGAAACTAATGAGACCTTTCCGGAAGTCCCCAATCTACCATTTAACCTTTAAATGATTGTTTAGGCAGTTCAGGACTCTTCCTTTCAGACACTGCATGCTGTTGTCGTCATTTAGTTGACATCTTCTTTTACAAAAAGATAATCAGAACTCCATATTTTGTTTTCTAAATCTCCTTTTTTTTTAAAAAAAAAACTGTAGTTTACCTCAGTACTTGTCAGGTCAATGTAAACAAGTGCTGAGTGTCTGTTTGGGTGTCTGTGTCTGAGTGTGTTTCTTTGCGTGTCTGCTAGAGTGTCTATATGTGAATCCTTATGTGTGAGTGTGTGTGTGTGTTTGTGTTTCAGTGTATGAGTGTGTCTGTGTGTTTGTATGTTACTACCTTTACAACATTTCCAAGTTTAAATAGACACTTAAGAATAAAGTGCATATACGTTTTAGTCACTTGGTCAAAAATTGCACATGTTAAAGGGGGGGGGGGTCCTGATCAATGGTTAAGTCAGGGGCCCCAAAATTTCTAGTGGATGCCCTGTCTATATCTGTTCTAGCCTATTAGACACATAAGTAAGTTACTACCTTGCAAATTTAAGGCAACTGGCACCTTTAAGGTTTTGGTGTAGCGCCAGTCCCCCCCCCCCTACCCCCAGCATTGCGTAGACCTATTGTTTACAGAAGCCTGTGTAATATTCTGCTAAACTGAAGCCAGCACGGTCTTGCCAGTCCTGCAAAACAGTCTTAACAGTAGCACATCTCATACCAGACATACTTTGTAACCTTTTGGCTCTGGGGCATATTTAACATTTACGAAACACATTTATCCTAAGCCTGTGTATTATAATATTTATGCTGTCAACAAACACTCTGTAATATTTATTGTTTCAGTACTCACTATTTAAGCAGCACTTAATGTGTAATTAGGTGTTTAAATGAATGGTCATATTTTACAAACCTGCAGTAATACAGAAACAAGCAGAATCTCTCTCTCTTTCTTCTCTGCTCTCTCTTCTATCCTCTCTCTCTCTTCTCTCCTCTCTCTCTTTCTTCTCTGCTCTCTCTTCTATCCTCTCTCTCTCTTCTCTCCTCTCTCTCTTTCTTCTCTGCTCTCTCTTCTTTCCTCTCTCTCTCTTCTCTCCTCTCTCTCTTTCTTCTCTGCTCTCTCTTCTATCCTCTCTCTCTCTTCTCTCCTCTCTCTCTTTCTTCTCTGCTCTCTCTTCTATCCTCTCTCTCTTCTCTCCTTTCTCTTCTATCCTCTGTCTCTCTCTTCTATCCTCTCTCTTCTCTCCTCTCTCTTCTATCCTCTGTCTCTCTCTTCTCTC
Organism: Bombina bombina; assembly: GCF_027579735.1. NCBI lineage: Eukaryota > Metazoa > Chordata > Amphibia > Anura > Bombinatoridae > Bombina > Bombina bombina. The sequence continues at coordinate 1,566,084,033 of NC_069499.1, read as the reverse complement.
TCTCTCTCTCTCTTCTATCCTCTCTCTCTCTTCTATCCTCTCTCTTCTCTCCTCTCTCTTCTATCATCTGTCTCTTTCTTCTATCCTCTCTCTTCTCTCCTCTCTCTTCTATCCTCTGTCTCTCTCTTCTCTCTCTCTCTTTCTTCTATCCTCTCTCTTCTCTCCTCTCTCTTTTATCCCCTGTCTCTCTCTTCTCTCCCCTCTCTCTCTCTTTCCTCTCTCCCCTCTCTCTCTCTTTCTTCTCTCTTTTCTCCTCTTCTCTCTTCAATTCTCTATCTCTCTCTTTCTTCTCTCCTCTCTCTCTTTCTTCTCTCTCTCTTCTATTCTCTCTCTCTCTTCTCTACTCTCTACTCTCTTTCTCTGTCTCTTTCTCTGTCTCTCCTTTTCTCTATCTCTTTCTTTATCTGTCTTTTTCTCTCTCTCACTCATTCTCTCCTCTCTCTCATAAAAATATCAAAGTTTTTTTTATTTATATAATGTTATGAAGTTATGCGTTCTGCATAAACATATATTTAAATTCAGCTCTATAGCACCAATGCTCTACTGGATTGCTGCATTGCTGCTCCTGAGCCTACCTATGAAAGCATAAGATGTCTACGCTCTCCTCTTGTGTCACTTTTTAACCTTTTTTCAATACAAAATTGTGGCTTTTCCTGTTGGTTTGTGCTACGAACAGTTGGTTTCGCTGCTGCAGCCTGCACCTCCGTGATCACGAGCACCCTGCTTCCTGTCTACTAATAAGATCTGTTGCAACAATCTAATTTGTTTGTTCTTGAAGTTACGTACTTTATATGATCCATGAAGTTTTAATTATTTTGACTTTTATGTCATTTTTATGCACTGGAGCCTTTTCTCTATTTTATCTAGAATTTAAAGGGACACTGAACCCAATTTTTTTCTTTTGTGATTCAGATAGAGCATGCAATTTTAAGCAACTTTTTAGTTTACTCCTATTATCAAATTTTCTTCATTCTCTTGGTATGTTTATTTGAAAAGCAAGAATGTAAGTTTAGATGCCAGCCCATTTTTGGTGAAAAACCTGGGTTGTCCTTGGTGATTTGACAGCACCAATAAACAAGTGCTGTCCATGGTCTAAACCAAAAATTTGCTGGCTCCTTAGCTTAGATGTCTTCTTTTTCAAATAAAGATAGCAAGAGAACGAAGAAAAATTGATAATAGAAGTAAATTAGAAAGTTGCTTAAAATTGCATGCTCTATCTGAATCATGAAAGGACAAATTTGGGTTCAGTGTCCCTTTAAGACGGAGATAACCCATGAACCTGGTGCCACTGCGCGAACACGGTGTCAACAGCTTTAGAAATGTCCTACGTTACCTCTAATATCTACAGCCTGCACACTAAGCAATTAATGATTGCTTTATGTTGACCACTAACGAATATTCGCTGACATTGGCATAGGGCATGCAGGTCTTCTATGTCATTAAATTATATGATTTTTACAAGAAATAGGTCTGAAGTCTATAAAAATACATGTGGTTCCCTTTTCAATCAGTACACACCCGCTACTCTGTCTTACGCTTATGCTTGACCAGGTATTAAAAGGTATTGAATGCAATACTAACATTTGTGTGAAAAAAAACTTTCAATTTAAATAAACTGGGCAGGGGATAGCAGTTCCTACAATATACAACACAGAATAATATGTAATACTAATAAACTTCCAATCACTATAAGAAAATCTGTTAAATGAATGAAGCTGGAAAATATCACATCATTTTATAATACATTATTGCCCTCCATAGGAATAATGGAATGTTACATGTTAAAACACTTTTACTGAAGAAGATTTGGTTTTTCAAATACTTGCTAAGAGGGTAAATGCATAATTAATCTAGAGCACTGAGCGTTTTTCTGGACTTTAACCTATTACGTGTATTAGTGTACTACAGTACTTTGGTTTTGAAAACAATACTATTCCTATGCCAATAAAAAAAAGTTTTAATGCATCAGCCAGATGCATACAATCAAGCACTTCTGGTTAGTTTAACCTTAAAGGGATAGTGTACTGAAAACTGCTCTCCCCTTTGTTCCCAATTATCAATTTTACCTTCTGGAGTGTATTAAAATGTTTAGAGATGTGTCTTTTAGTTTTATTTTGGCATTTGAAATAGCTGTTGTTTTTTTTTCCTATACTGAATTATGTAAACATAGCCAGCAGAAGAAATTACACTCCCAGTAGGAGGTAGGAGAGATAAGTAATTAAATGTTAATTTTCAATTGATCTCTCTAAGTATTGGGCTTTGGTATACAAACAAAGAAAAGATAAGAAAGCATGTGTGTGTACGGAAAATAATAAAATAAAGAGATCTGATTTGCCTGTAAGCGCAGCCCATTTTAATGGGTTGTTTTGTCAAAGAACAAAACCAGTTAGTTACTATATGAAAATAAACCTACAATTGGTTTAACAAATCATTGCAAACACATTAAAGGAAAACCAATTTTACAACACACTGTTCCTTTAAAGTTAAGCAGCGTTTACTTAACCTTTTATTTACACAACAAAATAAATTTTACATCTTTAACAGCTTCTCTTTCATATCTATAATATGAAATGTTTGACTAATATATCCCTTTAATAAGCCTAATTCTATACTCTCTTTTGATTGTCAGTTTAATACTGGTATTGTGTGTAGTTAAACCTGCACTAGATATATACTGTGTAGAAAGACTGGGTACTCAGCAGATACATCATCAACATTTTCATCTGCATAGGAAACAAAATATAAAAGGGATATTATTTTCTGACAGTCATCAAGATTCGCCAGTGATTAATAGAACGCTCTTCATACAGCCTATGAAACTAGCTCATTAAAGTATTAGTGAATCAGCTACAAATAATATAGAACTGGTAGACTGGGATCTTACTGAATATGTGATATCAATGAAAGATGACGTTCTAATTCATTAGAGAGTATCATTTTTGTTTAACTGATCCTCTGATCACAATCTTTTAAAAAAGCTTAATAAATTATTTAGCTACAAAAATACCCATATTAGTGAACTTTGTAAAAACAGACAACTAAATAAAATTTTCCTAACAAATGTGATATTCAAACCAAAGATTAGTCTGAGATTAATATACATATATATTTATTTTAAATTAAATTATTTAGGTTTAAAAGCTTCTTGTTTTATCTTATCTCCTCTGCTGAAGACAGTGTCAGTTATAAATTAACTATTAGAATAACAAACTCAGTGTTTAACGTCCCTTTAATACTAGGGGGCATTTATGCATAGCACATGGAAGTCGGCACACTTCAATACTGTTCATAGGACACATGAGTATATAGCAGCAATACTGAGTATTTACAGGATTTAGGATAATAACTAAATATATTGTATCTGATGCCAGAGAAAGCTCGTAGGTAAATGGTATAAACAGTTTATTTGCACAAAGTCCCCAAAGTGTTATGGCTGAACCTGTAAGTTTAAAGAATTTTTGTTTAGTTTTTGTTTTGTTTGTTTTTTCCTGTGATAAAAAACTAATTTGCTAATCATTCTGAAGCTTGCTTCTCACTGCTTGATAAATAAATACAAGGCAAGCCATTTCTCCTCCATTGGTAAATATTGCAAACTGAAGTAATCATCAGTCTGGATTACCAGATATATTTTTATGGCACTACCTTTCTCTACACAGTCAAAGGAATAAAACAGACCTGATTTTTTCTTTCTTCATTTCTTCTTTTACGACTGCTCAACACTCACTTGCATTGTAGAACAGGGGTTGACAAATTACTGTGAAATTTAGGAACCAAAGGTAATATTTTCGACCAAAACGCATATTTCATTAGGAACTGGGGAAGAATTTATTTATATATACACATCACGTGCAGAATATTCCAAAAATGTAGTCATAGATCCCTGGTTCAAAGGTTTGTCAAGGTGTTTTATAGAAAATATTAGGTATGTGCAAAATTTGTTATTTGGATATTCGTTTGTCAGACGAATTCCAAATATGGCTGTGGGTAGCAATATTCGATTATTTTCAGTACCCGATATATAATGCAACACACAAAGATCTGGATTTGCATAGACCTTTGTGTTATGCACTTTACCGCAAATATATCCAGCGATGAAAGTAGCAAAATGTTACAAAATTTGACTACACTATATTAAAGAGTTGGCTATTTTAAAAATATATATACCTAATTCACTTTGCTAAGAAATTAAATATATAATGAATGTATTGTATATTAAGCACTTGATTGTCAGAAAGGGCACTGTGTCTAAACAGTTAATAATGGCTATTTTCTGTATCTTCTTAAAATGTATTGTACAAGATATGGAAGACTCTCACCAATCATTAGCAGGCCACATCTTTACTGGATGATGTTAGGGTATTCAAGCTACAGCATATGTATATGTTTGTATGTTTTTGTATATGTGCTGTGTGAAGAAGTCATTGGAGCTTCTGGTTTTCAAAATCTACAGCAAGAATGTGAGACAGCAACATCACATGTAAAACTCCTGGATAAAGTCACAATATTCAGTACAACTCCATGCAGCAGCAAAAACACATTCTTAAGCACACAGACACATATGGCCACAAATTTGGGACAATGCATAATTTATGCATTTATGTATTGTGGAGGACGTATAAATAAGAGATATTGTCAATGCATCCTGTACAGGTAGTCTCAGGAGCTATTATTACCCCCCGGACACTGAGCCAGGACAAAGGTTTCTGTGCACTGTTGACTGCTAGTGGACATGGACCTTCCAGATATCCTCTGAAAACGGTTCCTGAAATAACTGCTATTGTTCCAGGACCTTTGTCTATTCCTCAAATACTCCCTGTAGTTCTTGGTTAGCAGAGTATACAAGAAGGGGTTAATGCAGCTGTTACTATAGGTCAGGCAAGTGGTTATGTAGTTTATATTTCGGGCAGCTTTTTGAGAGACAGGTAGGGACTCATAGAATTGAATGAGTAGCTGCCAGATCCAAAAGGGTAAAAAGCATGCCCAGAAGACCAAGACAATGGTGAAGATAAGATAGAGGACCTTCTGGTTGGGCAGCCGTTTGGTCTGTTTAAAGGAGGCTGTTTGAGAAACCCAGTAGGTTTTAGCCAGCCTGATATAGAGGTAGCCGATTATAAGACCAGGACCCACTATACTCGTGCAAAAAAGCACAGTGAGATAAATTTTGTAAGATGTCTTGCTCCATGTAGGGAGACAGATGCTTTTATTGTCTTTGTTCACCAGTTTGATCATGATAAGCATTGGCAAGGTTATGAAGAGTGATACCAACCAGACAATGATGGCTATACATTTCCTGTAGCTTTTGGACCTCTTGACTGTGTCCAGAGGTTTTAACACAGCAAAGTAACGCTCAGTGCTCATGATAGTGAGAGTGAAAATGCTGGCGTGCATAGTCAGGAAGTCCAAGCTGAAGAGGATACGACAACCAATGTCTCCAAAGTACCACTCTTGGATGAAGTAGGTGCCCACTATGAAGGGGATGGTGAGAAGGTAAAGTAGATCTGCTAGGGCCAGGTTGATGATGTAAATATACATTGAAGCTGAAGTTCGCATGGACTGGCACATGACTACCAAGGTGTACATGTTCCCTGCCACCCCTACCACGCACATGAGAGACAAGATCGCCCCAATAGTGCATGTAGCTATCATGTCCTCCATGTAGCCAGAGGCAATGGGGGCATCCCAAGTGGCATTAATGGGGCTGCTGAAGTTAATCTTGAAGGCTGTAGGGACATTAGTCGTCAGGGCCATTCTCCCTTGAGGTTCTTCATGAAATGACATGCTGTGGTCTTGAGATGGTTGAAAATGTCTTCTGAATGTGAGACACACAAAGCATTTCCAGTGGGTGTTCTCCAGGTGTTTTCTGAAGCTTCAGCAACAAATTAACTCTTTAGTCCTATGTCCTACATAAAAAGCAAAAAGTGTGAGTGTGACTGTTCTATTTGGTGATAAGACTGTCAGATACATTATACTTGCTACCAAACACCAAAATGCCTTGCAGTAATAGAGACTGGTTTCCAGTCCATGGGACTGTTTGTGACTGCTGTTAAATGAATTAAACTGTCTTTTTAATGGATGTGACTGCTGTTGAATAAATTAGACTGCTGTTTAATGGATGTCACTATAGTTGAAATATTTAGAAAGTTATTTAATCTATGTCATTACTGTTGAATTAGACTGCTCTGTTGCTGAATACATTAGACTGCTGTTTAATTTATGTAATTGCTGTTGAATTAATTAGACTGCTGTTTAATGGCAATGACTGCTGTTGAATGAATTGGACTGATTTTTGATGGATGTTACTGCTATTGAATCAATTAGACTTGTATTTAATGGGCATGACTGCTGTTTAATGAGTGAGACCATAGCAAAATGTCTAAGGCTCATGCATGAGACATAACACAGTATTTTATTTTAGTGATTTACATTTTCTGCATAAGGCAGGATTCATTGTGCTCTTATCTTTTGTTTTAATGTGAATAATATACAGAAATAACTGATTCCTGTATACCCAAACTGTCTACTAATGACAGATACCACATCTAGTGAGTAGTGACTAAGACTGCCTTCCAATAAGTCAGACTGTCTTTTAATGAATAAGACTGCACTTTAATGAACCAAACAAAACTCTAGTTGTTAAAGTAGCCACTCGGTCGTCCACCAATGAATGAGCCGTCTCTACACTGAATGAGACATTCCTTCACTCAATTAGAAATTCAGTCACTAAATGAGACATCCCTACACTGAATGATGAGACCATCCATTACATTTGACAGTCCTCTACTTAATGAGACATTCCTACACTGAATGATGAGACCATTCTTTACATGTAATAGTCCTCTACATAATAATGAGACAGCCCTACACTAAATGTGAAATCCCCTCACCAAGTGAAAAAGCTCTAGACTGAATGAGACAGCTTCCACCTCTCCACTGGATGAAGTATTCCTCCACTGAATAAGACAGTCCTTAAATGAGTGACACAGTTCTCAAATGAGTGTGACAGCTCTGTGCTGAGTGAGACACCCTCTACTGCATGAGAAAGCCCTACACTGGAGTTTTACAACCCTCCACTGAATGATACAGCGTTACAATAAACAAGTGAGCTTTTAAGTAACTTTTTTATTTAGTGAGGTAGCAGTTCATCATTGGACAGCTTTTCACAAAGACAGTCACCCACTGTGTGTGACATTCACTCAATTAAACATGCAGCCCTTCACTGAGTCAGATAGACCTCATTTAATGTGACATTCTTTTACTAATTGAGGCAGTTTTTCAAAGGTATGCGACATAAATCCCCTCCATAAAACACCCAGCCCTCAGCTGTCCAGTGGCTGAGACATCCCCCAGTGCAAACATACCTGTGTATGGCTAGAGTCTGTATATGGCTAGATGTACCCTGACACTATCAGTATGTGACCCTTCTGTAAACTCAGCTCACTAAATCCTTGTCACTCCCCCAGCCTTGTCTTCCCTGTGCCCTCTCCCTAGTTACCCATCCAGGGGGAATTGTCTCTAATTAATAGTGGACCATGACCTCTGCAGAGCACAGGACGACCCCAGTGTAACTCCCCAGTAATGAGAATGAATCAATGTGATAATCTCACCCTAATAACCCAGTGAGGTCTCTCACCCCTGTGCTGCAGATGATCTTATAACTACAGTAATAGTAATGCTATTTAACCCTACAATTAAAATCCCCAGCATCCTCATTCCAAACCCACTAACCTTTTAATGTGTCCTCTGTTATCTCAGCAGGGAGCAACTTTACTTGCAGTTAAATTCCCATGGTCTCTCCCCAGCCATCCATGACATGAGCATTTGTGCTTAAAATCATAAAGATTTGCATCTTCTCTGTGTGTCTGGTAAATGCTCCGCTGCTGCTGTAACGTGTGATCCTCATGCGAAGCAAAACAAGCATCTGGAATCACTGGCTCCTCCTATGAGCTTATAGCCTTTCTCTTCCATCCCCACCGCAGCCACCACTTGTAAACTGATATATTTACATAGAACATATACTTACTGTATTCATGCACTCAGTCTCTACATCACAAATATATATATGTATATAAGTCTCTACATCACAAATATATATATATGTATATAAGTCTCTACATCACAAATATATATATATGTATATAAGTCTCTACATCACAAATATATATATATATGTATATAAGTCTCTACATCACAAATATATATATATATGTATATAAGTCTCTACATCACAAATATATATATATATGTATATAAGTCTCTACATCACAAATATATATATATATATATAAGTCTCTACATCACAAATATATATATATATATGTATATAAGTCTCTACATCACAAATATATATATATATATATATAAGTCTCTACATCACAAATATATATATATATAAGTCTCTACATCACAAATATATATATATATGTATATAAGTCTCTACATCACAAATATATATATATATATAAGTCTCTACATCACAAATATATATATGTATAAGTCTCTACATCACAAATATATATATGTATAAGTCTCTACATCACAAATATATATATGTATATAAGTCTCTACATCACAAATATATATATGTATATAAGTCTCTACATCACAAATATATATATATATATAAGTCTCTACATCACAAATATATATATATATATGTATATAAGTCTCTACATCACAAATATATATATGTATATAAGTCTCTACATCACAAATATATATATGTATATAAGTCTCTACATCACAAATATATATATGTATAAGTCTCTACATCACAAATATATATATGTATAAGTCTCTACATCACAAATATATATATATGTATATAAGTCTCTACATCACAAATATATATATATGTATATAAGTCTCTACATCACAAATATATATATATGTATATAAGTCTCTACATCACAAATATATATATATGTATATAAGTCTCTACATCACAAATATATATATATATATATATGTATATAAGTCTCTACATCACAAATATATATATATATGTATATAAGTCTCTACATCACAAATATATATATATATGTATATAAGTCTCTACATCACAAATATATATATATATATATATATATATATATATATATATATATATATATATATATATATAAGTCTCTACATCACAAATATATATATATATATATATATATATAAGTCTCTACATCACAAATATATATATGTATATAAGTCTCTACATCACAAATATATATATAAAGCTGAGCAGGGAGGAAAGGGTTACACTTCTTTTTTTATCCTATTCAGAACTTTTGGTGCATTTTCTTGAGTATTACTTTAAGTATTTTCTTATACACATATAAATGTGTGTACATATATATATAATATATATATGTGTGTGCGTTATATAATATATATAATCTTTATAGTAATGTGTGTGTGTGTGTATATATATATATGTAACATCTTTATATAAATGTATATGTATAATATCTTTATGGTAATGTATATTTTATATATATATATATATATATATATATATATATATATATATATATATATATATATATATATATATATATATATATATATATATTTCAAAACAAGAGAAAATATAGACCTTATTTGTCCAGCAGCTGGACAAATAAGGTCTATATTTTCTCTTGTTTTGAAATATTAAATTAATACCCTTATCCGTGCACTATACTGGGAAGTGTGTTCCTATATAGGACACACAATATTTTATCTCAGTATATAGAACTGTGTAATTTACTAAACTAGGGGTGCTGATACAATATATATAATATATATATATATATATATATATATATATATATATATATATATATATATATATATATATATATATATATATATATATATATCAATGTAAATATTTGCATAGGAAATTAGTACATCTAGGCAAGTATCCCCGCTTGCTTTTCCCCACAAATTCTTAATATACAATGTTTCCAATGCACAAGAGAATTGTGGGCAAGATATGCAAATTAGATATGCAAATTCTCAGTTATATATATATATATATATATATATATATATATATATATATATATATATATATATATATATATATATATATAGTTTTGAAGGTTCATCCATGATTGACAGTTACTGCCTAGAAGTTTGTCACTGTACATCTGTGTGTAGTTGTGCATTAGAATAAAATCTGTTGCTAAAAGCAATAGCATATCATATTTATGATTGAAAAATAAGCAATAAACAATGAATCATACAACTGGATTCCTAACACATCTCCCAAGCCTAGAGCAGCAAATTGAACAGGTCACTTTCAGATCAGAGAAAAAATTGGTGATTACTTGATAAAGATTTTTTTTCTTTATTCAGCTCATGTGAGACAGAGTGGATAAATTTGTTCATTATTTTTGGAATATTAGTCATCAAAGTATGTGAGATGTAACTATGATTTCTGGAGCTGCTGATTGCACAGAGAGCAAACATTTAGCTACTGGTTGCAACAGAGGATTGCAGCAAAATGCTAGCTAAATACACACATTTTTTAACATGCAAATTAAAGGGATAATGCAAACATGTGCATAAGACAATAATGCAGCATCGTAATATATGTTATTCATGCAAGATATTAAATTAAATCGGTTTGATATTGATTTGAAACGAAATGCTTTTCAAATAATGTTGCACCACATAAAGGGTCATTCAAATATTTTTTTTTTCTTTGTGACATCTAAGAGATGCCATTAAAGGGATATTAAATAGTTCTCCTTTGGCAAAATAAATGTTAAATCAAAGTAGACATAAAAAGAAACAGATTGTGAAAAAAATAGCAAACAACTTACTTGTTTTCATACATAATGAGAACTTATACATTCTCAGTGTAGCCCCTGCCCTCAGTGTGTTAAAGGAGCTGACATATTTGAAATTTAGGTTACATTCTGACTAATCTGAGCATGAGCAGATATGGCTGTTATCTAGTCTATTCACTTTATAGTAAACAAGCTCATGTCACTCCAGAAGTTTTATGACATCAGGCTAAGATAAACCTTTCTGCAGAGGCTACAGGCTCCTTGTAGGGCTGGGACAGGAAGTAATGGACATATTGCAATGCTTTCTATTAAGTATAAGCCACTAATTATTGTTTTTTTATTACAACAATGAAACAGACTTTTTAACATCCCTTTAATGGATGTATTTATTGATCCTATGAATGTGGGTGGGGCATGTCAAAGCCCGCCCATAGAAACGTTCTACTTATCAGCCAGTGAGCTCCTATCTAAAGTACCAATTCTGCACTTACTAATAGTTTAAAAAGCAAAATAACCAATATATTTTAAAGGGACAGTATGCACTAGATTTTTCTTTGCACAAATGTTTTGTAGATGATACATTTATATAGCCCATACAGTTTTTTTGTTGTTTTTTTATGTATAGTTTTGCTTATTTTTAAATAACATTGCTCTATTCTACCCAGAGTTTTAGGAGAATACTGATGTATGCCTACTCCAGCTTGCTCCTGTTTGTGTAAAGAGTCTTTTCTTATGCAGAGGAGGGGGGCGGGTCTGCTTTATTTTGCTATAGAAGCACTTACAGTGGGTGTTCCAGCTAACTTTTTATACACAGCTAAACTGGGAGCTTCTAAGTAAGTTTATACTGGATATTTAGATTAGTATCTGGGCATATTCTTTTTTATAGTAGTGTATATTTCTGTTAGATGGAAATTGGTGTATACTGTTCCTTTAACATGTTTAAAGGAACATCCTAATGCAACTATTACACTCTTTAAGTTGTTAGAGCATGCAATTTTCCCTTACTAACCCATACCAAAGTGGTTAAAGGGACAGTATACACCAATGTTCATATAGCTAAAATGCCTGTTCTGTTCAGGAGCTGCAATCCTTGCTGTATTCATGTATGACACAGCTGGTCAGCCAATCAGGAGATGCAGACAATCCCCCATCACAGGGTGTTTTCGACTTAACCCTTTTGCGATATATAGATTATAAAAATGATATGCACTACTGAATCAGATCATGGGATGTTACATTACAACTACTATTTGATTTTCATCATTATTTGCATTGAGACATCTCACTAAATGTATTCACTCATCACAAAAAATAGATTTGCACCATATTTTCCAAGAGCTTTTGCTTTCCACTGAAAACTCACTTAGATCTTGTTTTTTTTCTCACTCATGCATTTGTATAAACCTGATTATTTTATTAATGTCAGTAAACAAATCACATGTTTAATGCTAAGAAATAAAATATCATTCTCTGAATATGCATATTTGAGATTAAGTTGTTTGGTTGTTATAAAAAAGGTTAGTATAACTTATAAACGTACACACAAAATAGAAAATCTATAATTAAACAAATCTCCTAAATTGATCTTGTGATGAAAATTGTGAAATGTACTCACAGAAGTAATTAATAACACATTTTTTCCCCCATCAAAATCCCTTTTTCATAGAGTATTTTTTTTTGCCAGTATTAGCCTGAATAAAAGAAAAACCTCTTTGATTTTAAAGCTCATCTACTCAATCCAAATGTAAGAAATGTTCTGATATTATCGCTGATTTTTCCTAGAGCACGAAACATGCTCAAACACAACCGATTTGCAAAACAAACTCTAAAGACTGGAATTCAGCCATAGACTTGTGATCAATATAACATCTGCCCAAAATCTGAAGGGCTACCCAAGTATCTTCCTAGTGGAAAATGTTGTGCACTGCAGTAATAAGAATGAACATTTCAAAACTTCTGTTTCACCAAATGTATGTTGCTTTTTCTCTTTGGATCCCAGAATTTATTTGTATGTTTTGGCTATAATGAAAAAGTTGTTGTTTTATGGAATCATCTTCCAGTTGGGGTGGTAACATATCAAATTAAAGGGACAAATAACCCCAAAAATGTCATGTGTGATTCAGACAGAGCATACCATTAAAAAAAAAAGAGCTTACAATAAAGTGCCATAAAACACGTTGAGATCTGTGCATACCCTAAAAGGGCTAATTAAAGGGACAGTCTACACCAGAATTTTTATTGTTTTAAAAGATAGATAATCCCTTTATTACCCATTCCCCAGATTTGCATAACCAACACATTTATAATAATATACTTTTAACCTCTGTGATTATCTTGTATCTAAGCCTCTGTAAACTGCGCTTTTTTTCAGTTGTTTTGACAAACTTGCAGTCTAGCCAATCAGTGCCTGCTCCCAGATTACTTCATGTGCACGAGCACAGTGTTATCTATATGAAATACGTGAACTAACACCCTCTAGTGGTGAAAAACTGTTGAAATGCAATCTGAAAAGAGGTGGGCTTCAAGGTCTAAGAAATTAGCATATGAACCTCCTAGGTTAAGCTTTCAACTAAGAATACCAAGAGAACAAAGCAAAATTGGTGATAAAAGTAAATTGGAAAATTGTTCAAAATTACATGCTCCATCTGAATCATGAAAGTTTATTTTGGCCTAGACTATCCCTTTAAGTAAAAATAGTTTCCATATATTTTTTAATAAATTGCTGTCAAAAATTTAAAATAATTTTCAAAAATAATCAAAAGTAGTTACATAGCCAAGCTTTTTGGAGTAGTCTGATCCACCCCCCCTTATCAGTGTTTCGCATCAGAAACACTGAGTTCACAGCAGCTTATTTGCTTCTAGGCATGCTCCAGCAGATAATGAGTGTTAAAGTCTTGCATTCTACCAAAGCTAAGGTGGATATAGATACAGCCATAGAAGGAATTGTGTGGGGGGAGTTAGAGCTGTACCATTCGAGGCAGTGCAATATAAATGTGCAGGTAAAGTAATTAAAGTACATATTATTATATTTTGTCTCTATCCCAACTTGTTTTATGGCCCTTTAATTTCTATTAGAAATGTGCTTCCTTCCCATGATATTCTATGTTGAAGAGATACCTAGGTAGCATCATGAGCACTACGTGGCAGAAAATAGTGCTGCCCTCTAGTTCTCTTGCAAATAGATAAGATTCCTGCAAAACTGCTGCCATATTGCTCTAGAAATGGGCTTGCTCCTAAGTATACAGCACTGCTTTTCAACAAAAGACACCAAGAGAACTATGCAAAATGAATAATACTAGAAAGTTGCTGAAAAGTTCATGCTCTATCTGAATCATGAAAGAAACATGTTTGGGTTTCATATCCTTTTAAGTGAACTCTTTTGAAAAGTTCTGCAGGCAAGGAGGCTGTTACAGATATCTTAAAAACATTCCTGTACAGGAAGGGGGAGCCTGAGATCTCCATACTAATCAAGGGTGTTTACTCATTAAGCTCCGGCTGGAATTCCGAGGAGAGGTTCACATACATAATTCAGTGGCACATCAGGGTAGAGACCGCAGAATGCAAGAACTGTCTAACAGCAACACCTCTAGAGTTAGGTTACCATTAGTCCGGGGGGGTGTAACTGGTAAAGAATCTTCATAATATCCATATATAGATGTGTTAACATGCATTAACCTTTTCATGGCCACGGTTTCCAAGATGACCTGTAACAGTTATTTACTAGCATTATTATTTAAATAGACCACAATGACTAAAGAGCCTATCACAATGAGTCTTAAAGGGACATGACGTTATGCAACATTTTTCTTTCATGATTCAGACAGGGCATACATTTTAAACAAGTTTCCAATTTACTACTATTATCAAATAGTTATATTTGTTGAAGTGATACCTAGGTAGGTAATGTGCACATCTGGGGGGCTACATGACAGGAGATAGTGCTGCCCTCTAGTGCTCTTCTAACTGCATAACATTCTGTTCCCATATAGTGCTGCCCTCTAGTGTTCTTCCAACTGCATAACATTCTGTTCCCATATAGTGCTGCCCTCTAGTGTTCCTCCAACTGCATAACATTCTTTTCCCATATAGTGCTGCAGACGGGTGCACTCTCCTGAGCCTCATAGCTTCTAGAGTTTCAGAGTTCTCAAGCCAAACTCTCACCATGAGACACTGTGACACTATGAGCTACAATCAGTGCTTCCAAACTCCAGTCCTCAGCCCACATATTTATTTTATCTGAACTAGAGCACAGGTGAACTGGTCAGCTGATGGGTGAGAGCAGGCTAGTAACCATGGTTACTGATCAGCTGATTATTTCACCTGTGCTTTAGTTAAGATATAATGAAAGGTGGCCTGAGAACTGGGTTTGGGAAACACTGGGCTAGATTTATCAAGCAAGGGCAGACAGGAGCATACACATGTGCCCCTTTCCACCCCAGCTCGCCCCTGGCGGGCAGAAATCTGCTGGCAGAATTCAACATTGCACACGAGCGCTATTTTGTACTCGTGTGCAATCCTGCCCCCTGCTCGTGCACAGCCAATCGTGTGTGGGCAGAAGCTGTCAATCTCCCAGGTCGGGCGAGACCAGGGAGAAGAGGGTTGGGAAGCAGCGGTCTGATGACCACTGCTTGACAAATCCTGACTGCAGGTTCTCTTGTGAGAAGTCGTAGGGGAGAAGAAGGTTTGATAAATCGAGCCCTATTTGTGGTCAGTTCTCCAGCTCACACTATTGATCAGTAAAATCACACTATGAAATGAAAAATCAGATTGTGCTAATCTCTTTTTGTATGATCAGCAAGGCTCTGAAATGTACAACTGCAATAACTTACATGTACTAGGTGTCTGCCAAACTTAAAGCACCAAACCTTCATAAAAAGTTACTACACCTATAAAAATTATATTTCATAAACTGTGCCTAACATATGTAGATAGATGGATAGATAGATAGATGATAGATAGATAGATGGACGGATAGAGTTTGATAGATAGATAGATAGATAGATAGATAGATAGATAGATAGATAGATAGATAGATAGATAGATAGATAGATAGATAGATAGATAGATAGATAGATAGATAGATAGACAGACAGATAGATAGACACTACAGACAGACAGACCTGCAGACAGACAAATAGGTAGATAGATAATAGATAAATACCATCCTTTCTAAAACTCAGGGGTGCACTGTGAACTGGGCCAGGGAGGCAGAATTACCGGCGGTTTATTTTTTCTATACTTTTCCTTAAGCCATTTAAATGTGTATATCTCTGTCTACAGCATGTGTATGGAGAGAGATATATATATATATATATATATATATATATAGAGAGAGAGAGAGAGAGAGAGAGAGAAATAACTCATTGTGTAAACCATTTACAAATCTAAACAAGTCAGAAGACTTGCTTTAAACCCAGAAACTCTCTGACTACACTGTTTCCAATGCAGCAAAGGAATCTGGGTAAGATATGCAAATGAGGTTCACAATGACTAACCTTTTTACTTTTAGCCTGCTTTTTAAGACTGACTTCCCTTTACATCATAGCACTGCTGCATTACACAGCTTTTATGCTTATCTAGGGTTAGTACAGTGATTTAGACCAATCCCAGGACAGCTGTTTCATGGTTATTGCCACTCATCAGCTGGGAGTAGGCTGAATCACTGCTTGGTAAAGTTCATTTCTGGAGGAAATTCAACAACAATTAAAATTATGGGGAGGCGAAAAGTGAGTTTAAAATCCTCCACTAAATACAAAATATAGAGAAAATAACTCATTGTGTAAACCATTTACAAATCTAAACAAGTCAGAAGACTTGCTATAAACCCAGAAACTCTCTGACTACACTGTTCCCAATGCAGCAAAAGAATCTGGGTAAGATATGCAAATGAGGTTCACAATGACTCACCTTTTTACTTTTAGCCTGCTTTTTAAAGACAGACTTCCCTTTATGCCATTTAATTTATGCCCATAATTTTAATTGTTGTTGAATTTCCTCCAGAAATGAACTTTATCAAGCAGTGATTTAGCCTACTCCCAGCTGATGAGTGGCAATAACCACCAAACAGCTCTCCTGGGATTGGTCTAAATCACTGTACTAACCCTAGCTAAGCATAAAGCTGTGTAATGCAGCAATGCTATGGCGTAAAGGGAAGTCTGTCTTAAAAAGCAGGCTAAAAGTAAAAAGGAGAGTCATTGTGAACCTCATTTGCATATCTTACCCAGATTCCTTTGCTGCATTGGACACAGTGTAGTCAGAGAGTTTCTGGGTTTATAGCAAGTCTTCTGACTTGTTTAGATTTGTAAATGGTTTACACAATGAGTTATTTTCTCTATATTTTGTATTTAGTGGAGGATTTTAAACTCACTTTTCGCCTCCCCATAATTTTATTTGTTGTTATATATATATATATATGTAAAAAAATAACAAGAGTATTGCATTGAGCAATGATACTTTTTTATTGGACTAACTATACATTTATAAGTTGACAAGCTTTCAGAAGCATTACTTCCTTTTTCAGTAGATATATTCACACCATGCTGTCTGTAAATGGACACTCAAGTGAAAATTAAACTTTTATGATTTAGATAGAGCAGCAATTTTAAACAACTTTCCAATTTACTTCCAATAACAAAATGTGCACAGTATTTTTATATTTACACTATTTGAGTCACCAGTTCCTACTGAGCATGTGCAATAATTCACAGTAAATACCTATATGCATTTGTGATTGGCTGATGACTGTCACATGATACAGGGAGAGTGTAAATAGACATAACTTTGAAATTTGTCAGACAAAAACCTACTACTCATCTGAAGTTCAGACTAAGGGCTAGATTTATCAACGCTCGCCTGTGGCTGGGTGAAATTACCCGCAGGTAATTAACATTGCACACGAGCGCAATTTTGCGCTCGCGTGCAATCCCGCCCCCTGCCCACGCACAGCCAATCACGCGCGGGCAGGAGCTGTTAATCTCCTCGGTCAGACTCGACCGAGGAGATTGAATTTTGCCACAATAGAGGTGGCGAAGATGTTAGGGAAGCAGCGGTCTGGTGACCGCTGCTTGATAAATCGCGGCGAGCAAGTTCTTCTAAGAACTTGCTGCCGCAGGGGCTTGATAAATCTAGCCCTAAATGCTATTGCATTGTCCTGTTATCATGCATTTGTTGATTATGCAAATCTACTGTATTTACTGGTCTTTAAACTGCATCGCTTGCTAAAAGAGCCGCGCAGTACTTGCACCCCTAGGCAAAAGTTGCAAGTCCTCCCCTGCTAAAACCAGGTCATTTGAAAATGCAAAAAATGTATTTTGATTTCTTATGCTTGTGGATTTTTTTCATTCTCAGAAATGCTGAGCGATAGTTTATTATGGCATAAATGTCATTGCTACTTTACAGAGAGTGGTACAGAGCTGATGAGCCTTGTGTTTTTATCAGCTGAACATACTCTGTTTGTTTTCTTTGTCAAGCAGTTCCACAAGGTAATGACAGAAAGATAATTCTACAGAGAACAGGGTCATACTTTGAAGTTATAAGAATTATCAAGGAACTGAGAGTAAATGCTACCGTATAGATTCATTGTATGAGTTTCCAGCACATGTGGTAAATGCTATAACATGAAACCATGTTTTTAACTAGCCAAAACGCTAATATACAAGTAAGATCATTCAAGGGCTGGTAAAATAATTTGATTTGTTTCATATAAAAGTAAGCTTTTTAAATGCATAACATTGTTATTTATAGTTGACCTATCACTGAATGAGATTAATGAGTTGCCCTTATCAGGCAGTGAGCTCTCCGTGCCTAAAGGTCATAGAATACTAAACCTTAAAGGGACATTAAAGTTTAAAAAGAAAACACTGTTAAAATATTTTATTATAGTACTATTGTGTATATCGAACTTTCTGTCTTATCCCTGCTAATGGGTTAAACACATAGTTGAAGAATGCTCCGGAGCAGGAATGCAGTAATGGGACCTAGCTGAACACTTCTGGTCAGCCAATGAAAAAAGTCATATGTGTGTGGTCACCAATCACCAACAAGCTCCCAGTAGTATATTATTGCTCCAGAGTCTACCTAGGCATGCTTTTTAACAAAGGATA
This sequence comes from Bombina bombina, assembly GCF_027579735.1. NCBI lineage: Eukaryota > Metazoa > Chordata > Amphibia > Anura > Bombinatoridae > Bombina > Bombina bombina. The sequence continues at coordinate 1,566,065,162 of NC_069499.1, read as the reverse complement.
ACAAAAGAATGAAGTAAATCTGATGACAACAAATATATTGAAAACGTTTCTTAAAAATGCATACCCTGTCTGAAGCATTAAAATTTAACTTTGTCTTAAGGGTCCCTATACAATTTATAGGTGCAATATTGTATGTGAGGGCTAGAGGGTGGTACTTATGGGAGGGGCCATCATTTTCTACAATTTGATCCTTATTTTCTGATGTAAATCTTCATTTTCATCCCATTTACTCCTCTCCTTGATAGAGCAAAGAACTTGCGTTAAGGGGATGACTGCACTGCAGGTTTCTGGCAAACATATATAGAACTGAATCTGCCCTACAGATGAGCTGTGCACAAACTCGCATTTCCTCTTAGTTTCAAAATCAGTACAAACATTTTTTACTTTAAACTTTCCTGATTCAGATAGGGCATGTAATTTTAAACAACTTTCTAATTTACTTTAATCATCAATTTGCTTTGTTCTCTTGGCATTATTTTTTGAAAGCTAAACCTAGGTAGGCTTATATGCTAATTTCTAAGCCCTTGAAAGCCGCCTCTTATCTCATTTTTCAGAGCTAGACAGCACTAGTTCATGTGTGCCATTTAGATATCATTGTGCTCAGGCCCGTGAAGTTACTTATGAGAGGGCACTGCTTGACTAAAATGCAAGTCTGTCAAAAGCACTGAGATATGGGGCAGTCTGCAGAGGCTTAGATACAAGGTAATCACAGAGGTAAAAAGTATATTAATATAGCTGTGTTGGTTATGCAAAACTGGGGAATGGGTAATAAAGGGATTATCTATCATTTTAAACAATACAAACCTTCAAGAAGACTGTACCTTTAACTTTCATTTTAAAATATATTTGTGAAAAATAAGAAGAAACTGGGAAATCTTATATTTACTAACTTCTCAAATGTTGTCATCATATAAATCTCTGCCTAACTAATCATTACAGGCCTTAAAGAGACAGTACATACCTTGAGATTTTTATATAAATTGTTTAGTTACACAATAACACAACTTTTCAATATACTTCCATTAATGTAATTTAGCTCAGAAATTTGAGCAGGTTCTAATTTTCAGAACATGAAATGTTCTCTGCTAACTTATCAAGGCTAGCCCTAATACATATATATCCCTAATTGGTTTTATTACATAACAACTGCAAACCAAAACATTTTACACTAACTTTATGACTGTGACTAACCTTGTTGCCTGTGGACTAAAGCTAAGATTGGCTTCTCCAAATAAGACAACTTATGGGCGGAGTTTGGCTATTGAAAACTAATTGCAATAAACAAGATGTTCACGTTTAGACTTGGCTGATATGTTATTCTATAGCAACACAACAGAAATGTCTTGTAATTACAATGTGTTTACCATCCCTTTAATGGGAGTTCTAGTGACAAACTTGTGTGGTGACGTCACAGAAGTTGCGGAATAGAGAAGTGCAGGCAGCGAATGTAGCTTAATGGAGGGAAGCTGTTCCGACCCCAGAATCTCAACTCCTTTACTAGCCACAGATCACTACTATCCCTCTTTTTGCTCTTTCAAATGGTGATGGTCTTATGAAAGCTAGACACCCCTGCCATCCTAAAAAAAGGTAAAACACATCACATGGAGTTGTGCTTGGGGGAGGGCTCATTATGGACTCAATAAAAATCTGTTATGTATAGAGACCCCCAATAAGTTTATTCTATAGTGGACAATACCCTCTTTTAAATAAATATATATGTTTTTGTCTGTAAAGTCAAATGATTATTGTGGTAAAAGTCGCACCATTTGGCAAAATAAAAGTGCTTTTTACTTCAGCACTGGCACAGAGGGGCCAACACCCGGATGGGTCACTCTTTTCAATTTGGCTTCTCTTGATGACAGCTTAGTAAGGTTTTCACAGTAGTAACAGTGGTCCCCTGGCTATGTTCACTAATGCACTATGTACTAAAATCCTAAAACAGTTTTTAGAACATGTCATTTTAAAACAAGTGGCAATTTAATGCTAGTAATGTTTGAAGTATCGCTCTGGAGCCTCAGAGCACTGCTGGTCATGAGCAAAAATTGCTACTGACCCAATCAACATTGCTAGCTACACAATTTGGTTGTGTGACTAGGGCTGCTGATTAATCAGCGGCAGTTTCCGCTCCTAATTAGTACTTTAACTAAAAATTTAACCCCATATGCAGGGTTAAACACATTTCACTACAGGGTTTATAATTTGTAAATGACATGCTCTAGTCTAATGAATTAGAGCATGCCATTTTTAAAGTATAATGTCCCTTTTACAAAAATATAATTTGCTTTTAACACTCTTATTGCTGTCTCCAGGCATGTCGGGAAATATAAAAATAATAACAAAAAAAATTGAATCTGCTGGGCTGAAAAAAAACAAAAAAAATATAAAAATTGAATAAATATATATATAGATATAACATTTGTGTTGCTCACTCACTGAATAGGACATACAATGCTGTGTAAATGTAAGCAGAAAAAACTCAAAATCAGCTTAGCACAGAGGTGTGAATAAAATAGAATTTCAAAGTTCACCTTCTGTGTTATCTAAGAATAAACATTATTTTCTATGCATTATAACAACCCTTACATATGTGTAATATGAGGGGGTTTTAAATAAAGAGTCTCTTGTAACTTTAAATGACAGATTTTACTGCAGAGAGAACAGAAAACAGACTGGGAGTCTGACTGTTCTTTTTTTAGCCATTGTCACAGTCAGTGCCACTTTATTGGTTTCTGAGCGCCTATGTGCCCAGCTCTGGATGTTCCTGCAAGATACACATGGCAGAGCAGGTAGTGCTGGGGATGACAGCAGGTTTTGCAGCATGCGGACGTTACATGCCCAGCTCACTGACTCCTCACTGCAGCAGCAGCTATTTATTCTGATCAGTGACAAAATAAGAATAAGCTGTCAGAGTTTAAATGAAGTGATTCTCCCTGAGGGGATGCAAATCAGGGAAAGCTGTCCCGGCTGGAAATAACTTTGAATCCCTTAGTTCAAAGGCATTTGTATGTGATGTTAGTATCTGTGAGTTTTATGTGAGTGTGTGTGTTATATGCATTTTTGTGTTTGTACTGTGTTTTTATTGTGTGGCTGCACTCTGTGTGTGTCTGCACTCTGTGTGTGTCTCTACTATGTGTGTATCTATACTCTGTGTGTATCTGTACTCTGTGTGTGTCTGTACTCTGTGTGTATCTATACTCTGTGTGTATCTGTATTCTGTGTGTGTCTGCACTCTGTGTGTGTCTGCACTCTGTGTGTGTCTGTACTCTGTGTGTGTCTCTACTATGTGTGTATCTATACTCTGTGTGTATCTGTACTCTGTGTGTGTCTGCACTCTGTGTGTGTCTCTACTATGTGTGTATCTGTACTCTGTGTGTGTCTGCACTCTGTGTGTGTCTCTACTATGTGTGTATCTGTACTCTGTGTGTATCTGTACTCTGTGTGTGTCTGCACTCTGTGTGTGCCTGTGCTCTGTGTTTGTCTGCACTCTGTGTGTGTCTGTACTCTGTGGGTGTCTGTACTCTTTGTGTGTCTGCACTCTGTGGGTGTCTGTACTCTGTGTGTGTCTGTACTCTGTGTGTGTCTGCACTCTGTGTGTGTCTGCACTCTGTGTGTGTCTGTACTCTGTGTGTGTCTGCACTCTGTGTGTGTCTGTACTCTGTGTGTGTCTGCACTCTGTGTGTGTCTGCACTATTTGTGTGTCTCTACTATGTGTGTGTCTGCACTCTGTGTGTGTCTGTACTCTGTATGTATCTGTACTCTGTGTGTGTCTGCACTCTGTGTGTGTCTATGCTCTGTGTGTGTCTGTGCTCTGTGTGTGTCTGTACTCTGTGTGTGTCTCTACTCTGTGTGTGTCTCTACTCTGTGTGTGTCTGCACTCTGGGTGTGTCTGCACTCTGTGTGTGTATGTACTCTGTGTGTGTCTGTACTCTGTGTGTGTCTGCACTCTGTGTGTGTCTGCACTCTGTGTGTGTGTCTCTACTCTGTATGTGTCTGTACTCTGTGTGTGTCTGTACTCTGTGTGTGTCTGCACTCTGTGTGTGTCTGTATTCTGTGTGTGTCTGCACTCTGTGTGTGTCTGTACTCTGTGTGTCTCTACTCTGTGTGTGTCTGTACTCTGTGTGTGTCTGTACTCTGTGTGTGTCTGTGCTCTGTGTGTGTTTGTACTCTGTGTGTGTCTCTACTCTGTGTGTGTCTGCACTCTGTGTGTGTCTGCACTCTGTGTGTGTCTCTACTCTGTGTGTGTCTGTACTCTGTGTGTGTCTGCACTCTGTGTGTGTCTGTATTCTGTGTGTGTCTGCACTCTGTGTGTATCTGTACTCTGTGTGTCTCTACTCTGTGTGTGTCTGTACTCTGTGTGTGTCTGTGCTCTGTGTGTGTTTGTACTCTGTGTGTGTCTCTACTCTGTGTGTGTCTGCACTCTGTGTGTGTCTGCACTCTGTGTGTGTCTCTACTCTGTGTGTGTCTCTACTCTGTCGGTGTCTGCACTCTGTGTGTGTCTTTGTGCTTTGTGTTTTCTCTTTGTGTATTGTGTGTGTGTGTGTGCTCTCTATTGTGTGTCACTAGCTTTGGAATCTGATGTTTATTTTGTGTGTGTGTCTGTATTATGTGCATGTCTTTGAACTTGCTGATATGCTGTACTATGTGTGTATATTTTGTACTAGTATGTGTCTGCTGTTTTTTGTTCTGTGTGTTTCATTTCTGTATGTTTCTCATTGTGTATTTTGTGTGTGTTTATTGTGTGTTACAAGATTTGCAGTGTGTTGTGCTGTATTATGTGTGTTGCACGGTGCTACTGTTTTTTGAGTGTTTGTTAATGTCTTTGCTCTGCATACGTGTGCTTTGAGTTTGTGTATTGTTCTATATGTGCACATTCTGTAAGCTCGATTTATCAATCCATGGCAGAAAGGGGCACAGATAGATAGACAGACAGACGGATAGATAGCTAGAGGGACCGACAGACATAGATAGATAGATAGATAGATAGATAGATAGATAGATAGACAGACAGACAGATAGATAGGCAGACAGATCGATTATAGATAGATAGATAGATGGACAGACAGATAATTGATAAATAGATAGATGATACACAGACAGACAAACAAACAGACAAATGATAGATATTTAGATGATAGATAGATAGATAGATAGAAAGATATATAGATAGATAGATAGATAGATTGATAGATAGATAGATAGATAGATAGATAGACAGATAGATGATAGATAGACAGATAGATTAAAGATAGATAGATAGATAGATAGACAGAGACAGGTAATTGATAAACAGATAGATAGATGATAGACAGACAGACAAACAAAAAGACAAATGATAGATAGATAAATGATAGATAGATAGATAGATGATAGATCGATAGACAGACAGATAATTGATAGATAGATAGATAGATAGAGACAGACAGATAGATGATAGACATACAGATAGATAGATGATAGACAGATATACAGACAGATCAGATAGATAGATAGATAGATAGATAGATAGATAGATAGATGAAAGATAGACAAACAGATAGATGATTGATTGATAGATAGATAGATAGATAAAGACAGACAAACAAATAGATAGATGATAGATAGATAGATAGATAGATAGATAGATAGATAGATAGATAGATAGATAGAGTCAGATAGACAGGCAAACAAACACATAGATAGATGATAGATAGATAGATAGATAGAGACAGACAGACAGACAGATGAGAGATAAATAGAAAGATAGATAGATAGATAGATAGATAGATGATAGACAAACAGATAGATGATTGATTGATTGATTGATAGATAGATAAAGACAGACAAACAAATAGATAGATGATAGATAGATAGATAGATAGAGACAGACAGACAGATGAGAGATAAATAGAAAGATAGATAGATAGATAGATAGATAGACAAACCTCACACTGTTCATGCTTCTTATGAGTTAAACCTGATCCTTCCATGAGGGGTCAATAACGCTGCTAACACTAAGTAGGAGTTTCTAGTTGTCTGGTAAGTGTGAATAGGGGATAGGTCAGTAGTCCCTGGGCAGTGAGAAGTCACTGGTAGTCATCAGATTGTAGCCGGTAATTTTATTTTCTCAGTTGCCAAAGATTAATGAATGAAAATATCTGTAATAGGATATCTGATGTCCAAGGACACACATGATATCTGAAGTATCTCACATTCCTATATGCAGAGGGCTGTGCGTCATCTGCTGGAGAAAGGAATTGCAGCTCAGCAAGCAATGGTACTAGAGCAGCAATAACAGATTTAACAAATCATGGCATGAAAACTGTGTCTGTGCATATATGTATGTGTGGCTGTCTGTATATTGTTTCTTGTGTGAGAGATCAATAAACAAAGGGAAACATTTGTTTCATCTGTTGGACTAGGTGGGTCTGATCCAATGGGGCAAGTGAGTCTGATCCAATGAGGCAAGTGAGTCTGATCTGATAGGGCAAGTGAGTCTGATCTGATAGGGCAAGTGAGAATGATCTGATGGCGCAAGTGAGACTGATCCAATGGGGCAAGTGAGTCTGATCTGATAGGGCAAGTGGGACTGATCTGATGGGGCAAGTGAGTCTGATCTGATGGGGAAAGTGAGTCTGATATGATAGGGCAAGTGGGTCTGATCCAATGGGGCAAGTGAGTCTGCTCTGATAGGGCAAGTGGGACTGATCTGATAGGGCAAGTGAGTCTAATCTGATGGGGAAAGTGAGTCTGATCTGATAGGGCAAGTGAGTCTGATCTGATGGGGAAAGTGAGTCTGATATGATAGGGCAAGTGGGTCTGATCCAATGGGGCAAGTGAGTCTGATCTGATAGGGCAAGTGGGACTGATCTGATAGGGCAAGTGAGTCTAATCTGATGGAAAAAGTGAGTCTGATCTGATGGGGAAAGTGAGTCTGATCTGATGGGGAAATTGAGTCTGATCTGATGGGGAAAGTGAGTCTGATCTGATGGGATAAGTGAGTCTGATCTGATGGGATAAGTGAGTCTGATCTGATGGGATAAGTGAGTCTGATCTGATGGGGCAAATGTGTCTGATCTGATGGGGCAAGTGAGTCTGATCTGATGGGGCAAGTGAGTCTGATCTGATGGGGCAAATGTGTCAGATCTGATGGAGCAAGTGAGTGTGATCTGATGGGGCAAGTGAGTCTGTTCTTTTGGGGCATGTGGGTCTAATCTGATGGGGCTTGTGGGTTTGTTCTAGTTGGGTAGGTCTGCTCTGGTGGGGTAATTGTGTCTGATATGGTGGGTCATATGGGTTTGTTCTAGTTGGGTAGGCAGGTCTGCTCTGGTAGGGCAATTAGGTCTGATATAGTGGGGCTTTTGGGACTGATCTAGTGGGATAGGCAGGTCTATTCTGGTGGGGTAATTGGATCTGATATAGTGGGGCATGTGGGTCTGATCTGATGGGGCTTGTGGGTTTGTTCTAGTTGGGTAGGCAGGTCTGCTCTAGTGGGGCAATTGGGTCTGATATGGTGGGGCTTGTGGGACTGATCTAGTGGGATAGACAGGTCTGCTCTGATCTTGTGGGGTAGGTCTTTTCTAGTAGGGCAGGTTGGTCTGATCCTGTGGGGCATGGGGGTCTGCACTAGTGGAGTAGGTCTAATCTGGTGGGGCAGGTGGGTTTTTTTTAACTGGGGGGGGGGTAGGTGGACTTTATCTGGGAGATAGGTAATTTTTAACCACCAAGAAATTTGAATCTTATTTAGGGGAACAGTTTTGTGCAGCTTGTATGGTCAGGTGGGTGTATATACTAAAGGAAAAAGTGAGTCTAATTTGAGGACTAGGTGGACTGATCTAGTCTTCCAACAAGGTATTATTTGAGAAAATGGTGGCTGTGATTGAGGTTGGCAGGACGGTCTTATCTGAGAAACAGATTTAACCAATTTTTGGATTAGTCACATCTTATATGGTCTTATTCAGTGCAATAGCTACGTCTGATCAGGAAGGTTTTAGCGACAAACTAGGTTAATTTGGAAGGAATTGCAGTGTTTTGCAGTTTTAAGCGGTGCCGGTTGTAACTTCCCCCATACATTACTACACATGTGCCAACTACCCAGAACTTTGTTTTTATTTGTCCAGCGATCTAGGCAGAGCTAGAAGAGGAATAGGAAAAATAAATTGTATTTAAAAATAAATAAAGATAGAAATTGGCATTGAAAGATGAGGCCCCTGTTAGTACCCACTTCATTCTTGATATTAAGCTGTCATGCAGAGGGCTGATTGTGGAGGTGGGTCTGATCTCAAAGATAAGATATGGGACAGGTACGTAGATCTGTGAGGTGCTGGTACATTTCAGCGAAGGGCAAGGCAGCTACATGGTCCACACATGTGCCCCTTACTCTAAATTTACCCCAATGAGTAGTTGTAATTTATTACTTTTCAGATTATTACCAGTCTAGAGGCAAAGAGATCTGCTACAACCTATCACAGCGCAGCATTTCATGGCTGAGCGGTGGTATCAGGATTCTTTCAGAGACCAAGAGGTGTGAGACCCTTTGACTAGATCTCTATGATTGTCAGGGAGACCCCAGAGGGGTCAGTTAATTTAAATAAATATATGCTGCTAGCTAGCAAGTGTTTATACACTGCCCTGTATATGGCAAGCACAGAACGCTGCATATGTGGCTGGCAAGGGGATTAGACCCTGCTCTTTCTGTGGATAACAGAAGAGATAGAATAGAAATTAAGCTCAACATACCCATATCTAGGTAAGTTTAGGAGCAGCAATGAGCTTCTGGGAGCTAACAGCTGATTGGTAGCTGCACATATGTGCCTCTTATCATTGGCTCACCTGATGAAGTCAGCTAGCTCGCAGTAGTGCATTGGTGCTCATTCAACAAAGGATACAGAGAGAATGAAGGTAATTAGAAGTAAACTGCAAGTTGTTTAATATGCTATGCAATATATGTAAATATCTGTTAGATGGGCTAATTAATCACTGCTCTATGTATAACTGATAAATAATCAGCCATTACAAGCGACTGGTTATTGCTACCTCCAGCTCGCGGTAGCAATTAGTGCTCCGAAAATTAACCAGAGGTCAGACCTCTGGTTCATTTTCTAAAAATGCCCTCAAAATAGATGGCATTATAGGTTTTTAGTAAAAAAATGTAGCTTTTTATGTTAATAAAAGATAACTTCACAAGGCAGTTTGGGGGCTTTAAAGTTGGTGTGAGTGGGGTGTTAGAAAAAAAAAACCGGCACTAAAAAGTAACTTTATATTACTGTCAATGGGAACAGTGTGTTCTCATAGACCACAATGTAAATATATATACTGTATGTGTGTGTTAATATGAGTATATACACATATTAACACATAAATATATATGTATATAAGCATATACATCATATATATTTAAAAATGATGCCCATCGCTGTACTACTTACCACCTTCGCTGCTCAAGGTTCTGATGTTGTCAGGGCCGGATTTACATCTCAGGTGGCTGTAGGTACAAAAACCTGAAGCGCCCCCCCCACCCACCCCCCACCCCCCCAGAAAAAAAAGTGGAAAAAATGAGGACTTATTATTTAGGACAACTAAAAATAAATATTAGATGCAAAATTACATTTTCCCTTTTATGGAGATACACAAATACACACACCAATTGCAATATTTGTTGTAATGGAAGCTACACCAAAAATCAATATTCACTTGACTGAAATGGCCATACATTTTCTATTATGTATAACAAAAACAAATCATGTTAAACTTTTAATGCAAAATATTCTAAAGAAAACCCTATTTAAAGGGACATAAAATGTGACAGTTTGCTGGGCATTTTATTATTGCACTAGTGCTTGCACAGAAGTGTGTTAGCCTCTTGCAAAAGAGTTAAACACATAGTCAATGTCAGTTCTGAGACAGCAATACACATCTGTGCAGACCCAGATGGGCTCATAGGACATGTTTATTGACAAGCCATTAGTGTATTGCTTTTCTGGAGATGACTTTGACTATGTGCTTAACATTTTGTTGGAGTTAAACACAGTTTTGTGTAAACAATAGCAATATTAAAACGAGCAGCATGCAAGCTCATCACCATCAACAACCTGTGCAGCCAGTGGAAGAAAATATAAAATGTAGGTATTTTTTTCCACTACATGAAAAAAATCTTGTAAACTCTGATATTTTTGGTACAAATACACACAGATGTTACATTTATTTTGTTCTGAAATATAAATATAATATGATGTTGCTCTCAAGGGAAAACATGGAATGTTGTAGATTATATGTAATCCAGGGGTCAACAAATGTGTTTAAAATTAAAATTTAGAAATTCAATGGGAGGGGTTTAGTTTTAATCTTTGCCCCTCTCTCCTTCATGGCTCCCTCAACTGCTGTAACATATTCCCAATGAAACACTTGACTTTGTAGGCACCTGGCAGCACAATTCTTACTAAAATAAATGCCCTCATAAAAAAAAAAATATATATATTTTTTTTTAATTTTTTTTTTTATTATTGACAGGCAGGCGCCCCTCACTGCAAGGCGCCTGTAGGCACATGCCTACTGTGCCTAATGGGAAATCCGGCCCTGGATGTTGTCTGTGACGGCATCAGAACGAGGCTCACATAGAAGTCTATGGGAGCTCACTCTTGTGACGGTAATGCTTAATAGCATTCAAATTGCGATTTACTTGTAATACCATTGCACATTATCATGCGCTGGTATTACAAAGGGGAGCACTAATATAATTTGCACTCAAGTGATATTTAGAGTTCCACATGTAATCTAGCCCTGTGAGAATGAAATAAAAGACAAATATTTATTATTTGTGGGGGTTAGGGCTTGTAGTGGTGGCATAATATTTATAGCCTTGGGCAAAACAAAATATAAACACCCACTGGTACGGATTATATGTCTAACTGTAGAACATCCAAGGCCAATTTTAGAAGGACAGATGGGACTTTTCTTGAGAAATACATAGGCTTGATACATTTACTAAGTATTTGCTTCAAACTCACATTCACTGTCAAGATCAGCTCTTTGTTATGTTGGCTGCTGACAATATCTCATTTAGTGACAATGCCAGACAATCCCTAACATTGTAATCCATTTTCAACTGATAAGTTCTTTTGTAGAAAGGAGAATAATTAACAGAACACTTTGTAGTAAAAAGAATGTTCTAAATGTTCCATAAAGGAAATAATTAACATTTTTCAAAAACTTGTTCTCATTTTAGTCTACAATGCAATGAAACCAACTGCTTGATAATCAAACTTATCTTATTTCTAAATTCAGATATGATAGTTTCAGCCTCTTCTAAATTCAGATGGATTTTAATATATTCAGCTAGATTTAGAGTTCTGCGGCCAAAGGGGTGCGTTAGCTACGCGTGCTTTTTTTCCCCCCGCACCTTTTAAATACCGCTGGTATTTAGAGTTCACAGAAGGGCTGCGTTAGGCTCCAAAAAGGGAGCGTACAGGCATATTTACCGCCACTGCAACTCTCAATACCAGCGGTGCTTACGGACGCGGCCAGCATCAAAAACGTGCTCGTGCACGATTCCCCCATAGGAAACAATCGGGCAGTTTGAGCTGAAAAAAAACCTAACACCTGCAAAAAAGCAGCGTTCAGCTCCTAACGCATCCCCATTGTTTCCTATGGGAAAACACTTCCTAAGTCTGCACCTAACACCCTAACATGAACCCTGAGTCTAAACACCCCTAACCTTACACTTATTAACCCCTAATCTGCCACCCCCGCTATCGCTGACCCCTGCATTTTATTATTAAACCCTAATCTGCCGCTCCGTACACCGCCGCAACCTACGTTATCCCTATGTACCCCTAATCGGCTGCCCCTAACCCCGCCGAACCCTATATTATATTTATTAACCCCTAATCTGCCCCCTCAACGTCGCCGCTACCTACCTACACTTATTAACCCCTAATCTGCCGACCGGACCTCACCGCTACTCTAATAAATGTATTAACCCCTAATCCGCCTCACTCCCGCCTCAAAAACCCTATAATAAATATTATTAACCCCTAATCTGCTCTCCCTAACATCGTCGACACCTAACTTCAAGGATTAACCCCTAATCTGCCGACCGAACCTCGCCGCTACTCTAATAAATGTATTAACCCCTAAAGCTAAATCTAACCCTAACACCCCCCTAAATTAAACATAATTTTAATCTAACGAAATAAAATAAATCTTATTAAATAAATTATTCCTATTTAAAGCTAAATACTTACCAGTAAAATAAACCCTAATATAGCTACAATATAAATAATAATTATATTGTAGGTATTTTAGGATTACTATTTATTTTACAGGCAACTTTGTATTTATTTTAACCAGGTACAATAGCTATTAAATAGTTAATAACTATTTAATAGCTACCTAGTTAAAATAATTACAAAATTACCTGTAAAATAAATCCTAACCTAAGTTACAATTAAACCTAACACTACACTATCAATAAATAAATTAAAAAATAAACTATCTACAATTATCTACAATTAAATAAACTAAACTAAATTACAAAAAACAAACAAACACTAAATTACAAAAAAACAAACAAACACTAAATTACTAAAAATAAAAAAAGATTAAAAGAATTTTAAACTAATTACACCTACTCTAAGCCCCCTAAAAAATAACAAAGCCCCCCAAAATAAAAAATGCCCTACCCTATTCTAAAATAAAAATTGTAAAGCTCTATTACCTAACCAGCCCTTAAAAGGGCCTTTTGCGGGGCATGCCCCAAAGAATTCTGCTCTTTTGCCTGTAAAAAAAAGATACAATACCCCCCCAACAATGAAGGTTCCTTTAAGGGACGTCATCCAAGATGGCGTCCCTCGAATTCCGATTGGCTGATAGGATTCTATCAGCCAATCGGAATTAAGCTAGGAAAAATCTGATTGGCTGATTGAATCAGCCAATCAGATTCAAGTTCAATCCGATTGGCTGATCCAATCAGCCAATCAGATTGAGCTCACATTCTATTGGCTGTTCCGATCAGCCAATAGAATGCAAGCTCATTCTGATTGGCTGATTGGATTAGCCAATCGGATTGAACTTGAATCTGATTGGCTGATTCAATCAGCCAATCAGATTTTTCCTAGCTTCAGGTTTCAGTCTTCTATAAATTCAGATGTGCCTGTTTCAGTCTTCTATAAACTGAGATGTGCCTGTTTCAGTCTTCTATAAACTGAGATGTACCTGTTTCAGTCTTTTATAAACTCAGATGTGCCTGTTTCAGTCTTTTATAAACTCAGATGTGCCTGTTTCAGTCTTCTATAAACTCAGATGTGCCTGTTTCAGTCTTCTATAAATTAAGCACATACGGATGTCAGCACTCTGGGGTAAATGCACTTCACCAAAAGGACCACTGCTCAAGGTCCAACTGTTTTTCAGTCTTCTGTAAACTCAGATGTGCATTTTTCAGTCTTCTGTAAACCCAGATGTGCCTGTTTCAGTCTTCTATAAACTCAGATGTGCATTTTTCAGTCTTCTATAAACTCAGATGTGCAAGTTTCAGTCTTTTATAAACTCAGATGTGCCTGTTTCAGCCTTCTATAAACTCAGATGTGCCTGTTTCAGTCTTCTATAAACTCAGATGTGCCTGTTTCAGTCTTCTATAAACTCAGATGTGTCTGTTTCAGTCTTCTATAAACTCAGATGTGCCTGTTTCAGTCTTTTATAAACTTGGATGTGCCTGATTCAGTCTTCTATAAACTCAGATGTGCCTGTTTCAGTCTTCTATAAACTTGGATGTGCCTGATTCAGTCTTCTATAAACTCAGATGTGCCTGTTTCAGCCTTCTATAAACTCAGATGTGCCTGATTCAGTCTTCTATAAACCCAGATGTGCCTGTTTCAGTCTTCTATAAACTTGGATGTGCCTGTTTCATCCTTCTATAAACTCAGATGTGCCTGATTCAGTCTTCTATAAACTCAGATGTGCCTGTTTCAGTCTTCAATAAACTCAGATGTGCCTGTTTCAGTCTTCTATAAACTCAGATATGCCTGTTTCAGCCTTCTATAAACTCAGGTGTGCCTGATTCAGTCTTCTATAAACTCAGATGTGCCTGTTTCAGTCTTCTATAAGCTCAGATGTGCCTGTTTCAGTCTTTTATAATGTCAGATGTGCCTGTTTCAGTCTCCTGTAAAATCAGATGTGCCTGTTTCAGTCTTCTATAAACCCAGATGTGCTTGTTTCAGTCTTCTATAAACTCAGATGTGCCTGTTTCAGTCTTCTGTAAACCCAGATGTGCCTGTTTCAGTCTTCAATAAACTCAGATGTGCCTGTTTCAGTCTTCTATAAACTCAGATATGCCTGTTTCAGCCTTCTATAAACTCAGGTGTGCCTGATTCAGTCTTCTATAAACTCAGATGTGCCTGTTTCAGTCTTCTATAAGCTCAGATGTGCCTGTTTCAGTCTTTTATAATGTCAGATGTGCCTGTTTCAGTCTCCTGTAAAATCAGATGTGCCTGTTTCAGTCTTCTATAAACTCAGATGTGCCTGTTTCAGTCTTTATAAACTCAGATGTGCCTGTTTCAGTCTTCTGTAAACCCAGATGTGCTTGTTTCAGTCTTCTATAAACCCAGATGTGCTTGTTTCAGTCTTCTATAAACTCAGATGTGCCTGTTTCAGTCTTCTGTAAACCCAGATGTGCCTGTTTCAGCCTTCTATAAACTCAGATGTGACTGATTTAGTCTTCTATAAACTCAGATGTGCCTGATTTAGTCTTCTATAAACTCAGATGTGCCTGTTTCAGTCTTCAATAAACTCAGATGTGCCTGTTTCAGTCTTCTATAAACGCAGTGGCGTAGCGTGGGTTGTCAGCGCCCAGGGCAAGGTAAGAATTGCGCCCCCCCTAACCCATTAGCACTGACTCTCTTCCACCAGTACAGTAAGTACTTGCTCATAGGCTAATAAACTCTATTGGTAAACAGGGTCGTACCTCCTCATACATATAAAAAAATGTAGATTTAGGAATCAGGAATATCCAAACAATGTTATGAATTGAATATATTACATTTTAGATTCATCATGTACAACATATAACATATTACTTTAATGATCTTTTAAGTGATAACTACTGGATTAGACAGCACATAACATGATTTTTTCCATTTTGCTGCATGTGTATTCCTTGGTGCCATACATCATCCCAGATAAACTGAATACAACAGTGTATATACTATTTATATATATATATATACACATGTATAATAGCACATCAAATATACCTTAGCAAATTTAATAACCTATTTAATTGTTTATAACAAATAAACTGCAGAGCTATATTGTGATTTTACAGCTGAAAATCTTGGCTGCCAGAGAGTGTTGCTATTCATTGTACTTACAATACCTTACAACCCCCAATAGCTGCTGTTAGATTAACAATGCATTTTATACATTTGGAAAAGAAAAAACATTTGTAAATTAGAATATTCTATTGTTCACACAATATTTAGTGGAAGATAAATAAGAGATGATCTAATAACAATAACAAAGTAAAAATATTCTGTTGTCTCTAAAGATTTCAGACCAAGTTTTTTTTAAAAATGTATTTGTAATTTTATTTTAAATTTAGGATGCCAGAGAGTGGGCACAATGAGCAATGACTTCTCCAGCTTCAATGTGAAAAGACACAAAAGCTAGGGCCTCCTCTCACATGTCCGTTTACATCCTCTCACATGTCCGTTACAATTAGATCCCAGGATGCAATCGTGTCCTGTCCTGGCTGGACCGTGTTAACATTTCTCTCTTAGCAATGGCATGTTTAATCCTGACAATTTGATTTTGCAGTCAATATAGCCACTAAGCCGCTGCCACCGACATCCCTTTCCTCTCCTCCCCAAATTACTTACCTTTTATTCTTTTAAAGTCACGGGCAGGCACCAGGCAGGCACGACACGCTAGAGACAGTCCTCAGGCTCTTCCTCCACTACTTGCTCCCTCGGTCCCTTCTGACCTGCGCGCTGGGAGTGGGAGGAGTCAGGACCCGCCGTGCTACGTAAACTATAACGCTGCAGCTAGACAGCAGGTAACTTTCAGACAGAGTCGGATAAGATTACACTTACAGGTGGGGGCACTGGCACAGAGAGACTCACAGACCATGACCATTGAAGTTCACAATTGCATTGAGAGTGACTCAAGAAGACAGAACAGCAGGGTTGCCAAAATCGCCGCTGGAGTCTGGGACTGTCACAACAGTCTACTGTCTGGTGGAGGCTTTTGCGCCCCCCATAATTATGCGCCTGGGGCCATCGCCCCTGTGGCCCCCCCCACGCTACGCCACCGTATAAACGCAGATGTGCCTGTTTCAGTCTTCTATAAGCTTAGATGTGCCTGTTTCAGTCTTTTATAATGTCAGATGTGCCTGTTTCAGTCTCCTGTAAAATCAGATGTGCCTGTTTCAGTCTTCTATAAACTCAGATGTGCCTGTTTCAGCCTTCTATAAACTCAGATGTGCCTGTTTCAGTCGTTTATAAATTCAGATGTGCCTGTTTCAGTCTTCTATAAACTCAGATGTGCCTGTTTCAGTCTTCTATAAACTCAGATGTGCCTGTTTCAGCCTTCTATAAACTCAGATGTGCCTGTTTCAGTCGTTTATAAACTCAGATTTGCCTTTTTCAGTCTTCTATAAACTCAGATGTGCCTGTTTCAGTCTTCTATAAACTCAGATATACCTGTTTCAGTATTCTATAAACCCAGATGTACCTGTTTCAGTCTTCTATAAACTCAAGTGTGTCTGTTTCAGTCTTCTATAAACTCAGATGTGTCTGTTTTAATCTTCTATAAACTCAGATGTGCCTGTTTCAGTCTTCTATAAACTCAGATGTGCCTGTTTCAGTCTTCTATAAACTCAAATGTGTCTGTTTCAGTGTTCTATAAACTCAGGTGTGCCTGTTTCAGTCTTCTATAAACCCAGGCGTGCCTGTTTCAGCCTTCTATAAACCCATGTGTGCCTGTTACAGTCTTCTATAAACCCAGATGTGCCTGTTTCTTCCTTCTCTAAATTCAGATGACCCCATTCTTTGTTAAAGAGTAAACTAAGGTAGGGTGATTGAAGTTCAGAAGTTTGCACTTGTCTTTAGTAGTGTATGGCAGCAGTGTTTGCAACAATGTATATGACTGAGCCAAACATAGTTGCAAGCATGGTTGCCATAGCGTGCTAAATACACGTGAACCCTCCTGAGCTCCAGTAAACCTACCTAAACTTATTTAACAACCAGGTAAAATCATGAAAGTTTAATTTTGATAAAGTGCTGCTTTAACTGTTCTTGTACTCCAGAATAAGATTATAGTATAACATAAATTATTCCTGAAATTCTCATCCAAAATCAGACGGCACTTTCATTGACAGATTAGAAATAATTGTTGCATAGAAGATCAGATATCTTGTTTCCCTGTAGATGAACCCTATCTATTCAACACGATTAGCCATGAATGCTGTTGCTAAATTTAGCATAATCAAAGCATACATCTTAGTCATTTGTAGTTTGTTTGAGGTCAGTTCTGCTGTTCTATATGTATGTCTCAGTTTCCCTAAGAGAAACCTAAGACCTCTAATCTCCACCTGAAACATCCAAACTGTGCACGGATTTCTTAAACCTCAGAACATACATATTCCCACTTCCAGACACAATTTTAGAAATGTTAGGTGTATGTTTAAGCAATAACACTTATAGTTAGCTCCTAAAACCTTGCATAACCCTTATATAATCCCCTATGTTGAGACTATTAAGCCAATTGTTATTAGACCAAGCCTTAAAGATGTTAAATAAAAAATGTATGGTTATATTTATCTGATAAATGATAGGTTCCTGGAATATAAAAACACATAAGAGAGGACTTCCGGTAGGAGGGCGGAGAGAGCAGACGCACGGAACAGAGCTCCGCAGTTTCCAGCTATTAACCTGGAAAAAAACCCAGCACATTGCCCCAGAAAAAGCCGGCATCCTTGGCAGGGATACCCCTCACTGCCCGGACACAAGCCGGCAGGGATTCTAACAGCGGAATCCACTACCGGAGAAGTAACAGACCACAGAAGTGATTGTAAGTAGTGGCTGTAGCCGCGAGGGACACAAACAAACAGAAAGGGGAATTAGAAGTGCTCCACGCTACACAAGGAGCCAAGGATTTGAACCGTATAATACGGATTAAAGACTCAGACCCCTACAAGAGAAGGGTGGGACACGGAACTGGGACCTTAACTAACGGCGGGAACGCCGCCATCTTGCCCCACTGCCGCACTTGCCAAAAAGTTAACCGCAGAAGCGGGTAATATTCCGGCATGACCCCCATCACTCTCACTTACACCTAGAAGAAGTAGGAATCAGCAACGGACCTCACAGTCAAAAATAACGCTGCTGAATATTAATTACCTTACCTAACATAGCCCTCACAGATCCAGGGGTTAATCAAGAGGAAGCTGTCCCCAAATCTAGATTTCACACAAAGTGTGTAGGGCTGCATAGGAGACAGGAGGTGGAGAAATATGAACTTTGGCCCACTGGACCCTACCTTTCCTAATAAATAATATAGGCTAACACACCATGAGAGGCTAGAAGGCACAGACCTGCCCCTACCCTTCCCACCCAGCGCTCAACAAGCATAACAGTGAACCTGTGTTCAACCTTATTCTGAGGCCTAAAATAACTAATAGAGGGAAATAGCAACTTGTGATAAAGTAAGCAAACAGGAGTCACAGTACTGGCGAAGCTGATTGACAAAACACTAAAGCTGCATGCAAAAGTATTATAACTCCTATATAAAAACAACAGGGACAATGGCAGGCAGACTTAAGCACGCAGACAAAAAAAAGAATCACTTAGAGACACCGCAGACCCCAATGGAAGCGGATCCATTACCAAACTCTAACAATATAGACACACACCCAATTGTCACACAGATATCTACACTATTCCTACCCAAAATTGAGCAGTTGCAAACAGGGATGGACTCACTCACAACTGAGGTTAAGTCATTTAACGGCAGACTGACACAGGTGGAACAGAGAGTGGCAGAAGGAGAAACCCGTCATAGAGAAACAGAAACTAATATACGAGCATTACAACAACAGAATGACCGGTTATGGGCAAAGGTTGATGACTTGGAGAACAGGTCGAGAAGAAACAACCTAAGAATTGTAGGAGTCCCCGAAAACATCCCGGGATCAGAGCTAATAGACTTTGCAGAAAACATCCTCCCAAAGTTGCTGCGTATGCCTCAGTCCTGCCTCCCGTGCTTAGTGGAGAGAGCACACAGAGTGGGAGACCCATGAAAACAAGGAGAAAATACCCAACAGTCATGCCAGGTAATGGTGAAATACCTAAGTTTCAGAGCAAAAGTAGCGATCCTGCAGGCCTACAGAAAGGCTTCACCCTTGGAATATGAAGGAAGGAGAATATATTTATTTCAAGATTACTCAGCAACAGTTGCAGCCAAAAGAAAGGAGTTCACGCCCTACTGCAAACAACTCATGGAGCAAGGCAGAATGGCAGCCCTATTGTACCCGGCGAGGCTGCGGCTCCACACAGCCAATGGACCTCTATTCTTTGAGTCCCCGAACCAGCTTAAATTACACCTGCAGAGAGAAGAAAGACAGAATCAGCAACAAGACCATGAAGCTCAGCCTGACGACACCTGAAAGCAGAGACACTTATCAAGGCCTCAGAAATCATAGACTAAAGACCCTTAAAACTTAATGACATGACAACTTATATCCTTTACAAGTGGGGGGGGGGGGAAGAGGGAAGTGAAAAATTGTTTATTGTTTATTGCTTATTGTCTGTTATATTGTTGAAAATTATTGCCTGTTTTCATCTCTCTTAAACAAGTTCAAAAGGAGGTCTTAAAAGTTTAAAAGTTAATACTCACTAACCAGATTGCTTTTTGTTTGTCTTAGTGATAGATAGAACACACCAGATCTCAGGGCGCTCCCTCAGGGGGAGAATAGACAGATTTTGAACATTGCAGAAAACAGTAAGTAAGGCTCATCACCCTATACTGCAATAACTACACATCGCACTCCACACCTCACACCCTTGACAAATTGTGACACCCTCACACAACAAAATACTTATTGTAGGAAAATGAAAATCACCACTTGGAATGTGGGAGGGATAACATCCCCTATTAAAAGAAAGGCGATTTTGAGACAGTTAAACACAAAAAAATTGATATAGCTATACTGGAAGAAACACACCTTTCTCAAATAGAACACCAAAAGCTTAAACAGGGGTGGGTGGGAGAAGTACTCTTCACGCCTTATGAAAAGAAAAGAGCGAGAGGGATTGCAATGCTGTTCCGAAAGGGACTAAACTATGACATCTCACAGGTGATCACTGATGTAGAGGGTAGATACCTGATTATAAAAGTAAAGATTGACACACTAACCCTGATACTCTGTGGTATATATGGCCCCCAGACGCAGAAAAGAGAATTTCTAATCTACCTCCAAAGCAAACTCATACAATTTTCAGACTTACCCATTATAGTGGGTGGAGATTATAATATAGCGCCACATACACCTGCGGACAGATTCCGCAACCCCACTAGTAACACAAATCCCAAACAGCCATGGACAGGATCTAGAAGAGAAACACTAATACTTAAAAACTTCAGAAATAGTTTAGATCTCCTTGATGTATGGAGGGAAAGAAATCCTGAGGCACGTGATTACACATGTGCACATCCATCCAAAACCACACTCTCCCGCATAGACTATTTTCTAGTCTCAAGTCAATTGTGTTCCAGGATAGGAGACATTAAGATAGATCCCATAACCATCTCGGACCACTCACCAGTGACACTAGAGCTAACTACTGATGCCCCTCAGAGAAAGATGTGTGGGTGGAAATTCCCTACATACCTGTACCACAACCTTAATTTGCGAAAACACTTAGTGGGAGAGTGGTTAGCTTACAAGGATCTTAACAAGCAACACATAAAAGACATCTCACTGTTTTGGGAAACAGCAAAAGCGGTGCTAAGAGGGGAGATCACAACTTATGCAATTAGAATAAATAAAATTAGCAGAAAAAGAGGGGACCTACTTCTACGCCAACTCCTAAATGCTAGAAATCAATACCTTAGACACCCGACAGACCAAAACAGACTAAAATACAGAGACATCAAGACCCTCAGAGACACTCATCTTATTCAGACAGCAGGCAGAGCCCAAACTAGGACGCAGGCTAAATTCTACCGCTATGGGAATCGCACAGGTAAATTATTAGCAAAGATCACCAAACTAACCAGGAAAACTAATACTATAACAGCCATACAGGGACAAGGAACAATATTAACAAAGAAAGAGGATATACATAAAACATTTGTAGACTACTATTCTAAATTGTATAGCCCACAAGTGATAGATGAAAAATTGAAACAAAACTTTTGGAAGGACTTAGTCCTCCCGCAAATAACTGACGCGCAGCTACAGACCTTAAATAAGCCAGTGACCCCCCTGGAGACTATTGGAGCTATTAACGCGTTGCCCCTAGAGAAAACACCCGGGCCGGATGGCCTACCAGGGGAGTTTTATAAAATGATCAGGGAAGAGGTGGCGGAGACACTTACTTTAATGTTTAATGCTATAATGAAAGGAAGGGCTGACCTATCAAATAGATTTACAGAGGCGAATGTGACAGTCATCCCCAAACCAGACAGAGACCCACTACTGACATCCTCGTATAGACCAATCTCACTACTCAATTCAGACTACAAACTGTTTACAAAAATTTTAGCCAATAGACTGACAGAGATACTACCGGACCTGCTACACGAGGACCAGACGGGATTTGTTAGGGGTAGATCCTCAGTTAAAAACATGAGAAAATTACAATTAGTCCTGTCACACTTCTGGGGGGAAGACAATCAAGAGGGAGACCGGAGGGAAGGAGACGCTTGTATACTACTGGTAGACGCTGAGAAAGCGTTCGACAAGATACTATGGGACCACCTCTTCACAACTCTTAGGAAATTTGGAATTCAGGGCGACTTTATGACAGCCACTTATGCAGTGTATAATGAGCCCCGTGCAGCAATTCTAGTTAATGGCAAACCATCAAAATCTTTCCCGCTAATGAGAGGCACGAGACAGGGGTGTCCACTCTCTCCGCTTCTCTTTGACCTGGCGCTTGAACCATTAGCAACCAAAATTAGGAAAAACACGGAAGGACTAACTATAGGCAAAGAAACCCTCCATATATCCCTTTTCGCAGATGATATGATTCTATACACAAGAGAGCCTAGGCAGAACATCCCTATTTTAATGCGCATCATAGTCGAGTTTGGTCAAATTTCAGGATACTGTATAAATAAAGACAAATCAGAGCTGTTGTGGCTACAGAATGAGTCGCCATCAGACCCATTGCAAGATAACTTTAAGATTGTCACTAACTCGTTTAAATACCTAGGTATTAATCTCTCTAGAGACCCCAGACAGTGGTATGGACTTAACTTCCGACCACTATTTAAAGAACTAAGACACTCACTCCTAAACTGGACACCACTACCACTGACACTGTCGGGAAGAGTGGGACTAATTAAGATGATTCTATTCCCCAAACTGCTATACACACTACAATTGCTACCCGAACTCATCCACAAACAAGACCTCCAGACATTAAATAGGGACATACTACACTTTTTATGGAAAGGGAAACGACATAGAATAGGACATAAAAATTGACATGTACACCAGAGATGGGGGGACTAGCACTCCCAAATATAGAGTATTACAACTGGGCAGCCTTGGCTAAGTATGTAATGGATTGGTTTTTGGACAGAAATGTCTTCACCAACAGTGAACTAGAGACGGAGCTTATTGCTCCGTGGTCATTAAAAATGCTCCCACATATGACTCGCACACAACTAGAGGGAATAGTGGGACACAATACTATTCTCCTCCATCCTGTAAGAGCATGGTGGAAAATCTGCAGGACCTTTAGAATAACATGCAAGAATACCGTATACCTACCCTTACGAGGTAACCCAAACTTTCAGGCAGGTTTCACCACATTGCCTTTTAGACAATGGGAAACACGGGGACTCTCTACTATTAGACAGGTCCTGACGCCAGACCAGAAATCAGTCAAATCATTTGCCAAATTACAATTAGAATTCAATTTACCTCACAAACATCACTTCGCATTCCTACAGACAAGACATTATGTACAAAGCATCTTGGGGATGGGAGACATGCCGGACACCAACTGCGAAATATACAAGCTACTGACTTTGACAAGAGGAGGACTGACCTCAATCTCACATACTTACAAAGCACTCCAAACGGTGACTAATAAGGCTACTAGAGACCAAATCCAACATAAATGGAGCACTTGGACTGAACACCCAGTTACAGACCAAATAATTGAACAAAGCGTCTCAAAGGTGAGGAAGGCATCACTATCAAATGACATACGGGAGTCGCATACAAAGCTATTACATAATGCATACATAACACCAAAGATGTTTCACAAATGGAGTCCTGAGACTTCGGGACTTTGTCCAAAATGCGCACACCCAAACCCCAACATAATCCATATGATATGGCAGTGCCCAAAACTCACAAGATTCTGGAACATGGCGCACAAATGGGCAATGAGAGTTACGGGAGGGAGCATAGACCTGAACATTCACGCAGTAGTATTCCTCCACACACAGTCGGACACAAACAAACATATGGCGTTTATTCATAATGTCATACTGTTTGCCAGAAAGCTCATCTTCAAGAAGTGGTTAGAGCCTGACTCACCAACACTCACACAGCTCAAAGTAGAATTACAACAGCAAATTATTCGTGAACAAGTAGATACACAGGGTGACATCATAAAACGAACTAAACATTTTCTCAATAAATGGGAACCCTTAATTCGCAGCTTAGACTTAGCACATCAGAGACAAATCCTGCACCCACTTAAAAACTCAGAATTTGTTCTCGAAGCCCAGTTAAGAGGCAAATGGAACATCTTTTAAACTACCCAATTAACAAGGGAATAAACCAATGGAGAGACTAAGATGAGAGACAGAAACAGAACCTTGGGGGAGCGCCCTGGGCGGGGTGAGGGTGGGAGAGAGTAGGAAGCGGAGCTGAATGGGGAGGGGGGAAACTTAATGTGTTGATATATGAAACCTAATAACGAACGAGAGACTCACCCATAATGGAGCTGCAATGACTTGCTGATTGCAAAGGACTATAAAACACTAGAGACTCTTGGAGAACCTTGATCTAACCAATATGTTATGCAAACTATACTGTTATCTGTTGAATTGCTATATAAGGGGAAACTAGTTATAATAAGTTAGATGAGGAGATAAGGAGAATAAGTAATATCTGGAGTAACTATGCTAATACACATAGAAGAAAATGCAGTGCTGTCTTTGGTAACAATTTTTGTTATTATATTTTGCAAAATTCTGTTGTACATACCATTTGTTGCTTTTTTCAGTGCTGAATATATAAATAAATAATTTAAAAAAAAAACCACATAAGAGAAATAGCATAATTATTTTCATTTATCTTCAGATAAACTCAGATGTGTCTGTTTCAGTCTTTATAAACTCAGATGTGCCTGTTTCAGTCTTCTATAAACTGAGATGTGTCTGTTTCAGTCTTCTATAAACTGAGATGTACCTGTTTCAGTCTTTTATAAACTCAGATGTGCCTGTTTCAGTCTTCTATAAACTCAGATGTGCCTGTTTCAGTCTTCTATAAATTAAGCACATAAGGATGTCAGCACTCTGGGGTAAATGCACGTCACCAAAAGGACCACTGCTCAAGGTCCAACTGTTTTTCAGTCTTCTATAAACTCAGATGTGCCTGTTTCAGTCTTCTGTAAACCCAGATGTGCCTTTTTCAGTCTTCTATAAACTCTGATGTGCCTGTTTCAGTCTTCTATAAACTCAGATGTGCCTGTTTCAGTCTTCTATATACACAGATCTGCTTGTTTCAGTCTTCTATAAACTCAGGTGTGTCTGTTTCAGCCTTCTATAAACTCCGATGTGCCTGTTTCAGTCTTCTATAAACTTGGATGTGCCTGTTTCAGCCTTCTATAAACTCAGATGTGCCTGATTCAGCCTTCTATAAACTCAGATGTGCCTGTTTCAGTCTTCTATAAACTTGGATGTGCCTGTTTCAGCCTTCTATAAACTCAGATGTGCCTGTTTCAGCCTTCTATAAACTCAGATGTGCCTGTTTCAGTCTTCTATAAACTTGGATGTGTCTGTTTCAGCCTTCTATAAACTCAGATGTGCCTGATTCAGTCTTCTATAAACTCAGATGTGCCTGTTTCAGTCTTCAATAAACTCAGATGTGCCTGTTTCAGTCTTCTATAAACTCAGATATGCCTGTTTCAGCCTTCTATAAACTCAGGTGTTCCTGATTCAGTCTTCTATAAACTCAGGTGTTCCTGATTCAGTCTTCTATAAACTCAGATGTGCCTGTTTCAGTCTTTTATAATGTCAGATGTGCCTGTTTCAGTCTCCTGTAAATCAGATGTCTAGAATGGAAGATAAACAAGGGGCGCCAACATAGTGTGAATCGTTAAAACAACAAATATAAAAGTGATGTGCAAAAAACTACTCACAAGGAAAGTGGCACCTTAAATGAATAAGGTGCGATAAAGCAGGCTGACATTCAAATTCCAGCAGTCAGTACGCTGGAGGTCTCACCCAGAGGACCTGTGGAATCCAGATAGGCGTCTAGAAAGTAGCACCCACGTTTTTTAGGGCCAATGGCCGGACCAGGTGAGCTGCAAGCTGATAGGTGTTCTCCTGCTGCACTCACGCCACCGAGACTTTTCTCCAAAACTGACAGTGTCAGTGTATGAAAGGTTCCGTGGTAAAAGTCCTGTTTCAAAAACAAGTGGATCGTGGAAAGAAGCAAAAATACCGGGTCGTGGTATAAAACAAACAGTATTTATTTTGCAACGCGTTTCTCAGTCTATTCCAGACCGTTTCATCAGGCATAATCATAGTTAACAATAGAGATCTATTTAAACCCACAGTGACCCGGAATTGAAACAAAAGGTCAACTCTATTAACAATGTTGCAATTGAAAAAACATTTAACTTTTGATACATTGTATAAATTGGTTTGAACAATTGTGACCGCACAGATAACACTTAAATAAAAAGTATATAAAAAAATCCTATTCGCAATTACCAAATATATCTGGAAAAAAATATATCATAGTAAACTGGACATATATTAACATGTGTGTATATGTATCTCATCTCCTGGTTGGATTCGAACCCAGGACCTAATGTGTGCTAGGCAATGGATAAATCAAAAGGCTACCTTTATGTGCAGCAGGAGAACACCTATCAGCTTGCAGCTCACCTGGTCCGGCCATTGGCCCTAAAAAACGTGGGTGCTACTTTCTAGACGCCTATCTGGATTCCACAGGTCCTCTGGGTAAAACCTCCAGCGTACTGACTGCTGGAATTTGAATGTCAGCCTGCTTTATCGCACCTTATTCATTTAAGGTGCCACTTTCCTTGTGAGTAGTTTTTTGCACATCACTTTTATATTTGTTGTTTTAACGATTCACACTATGTTGGCGCCCCTTGTTTATCTTCCATTCTAGACACCCTGACCCATCGCACCGCGGGACACAAGAGGAGCACGCCAAACACCTGAACACATCACCGTTCACATATTAGGATTGGACACTTGTTTTTTACATCACAGCATTTTTTGGGACATTGATAAGTACTTTTTATATATTTTACTCATCGCCACAAATATCATTGTTTATCTGTGATATCTGATTATTTCAATGTATCACTAACATTATACACAAATTGTCCTGAGCACTTGTTTTACTCACAATTTTTTTTTTTTTCTCATTATTATCAATTTTTCACACATACCAAACACTGTGCTGTTTATATTTATTTATGCATACGGGTACAAACCCAATCATAAAGTGTTAGGTCCTACTTTGATAACCTGTGTTCCAAGCGCATCCTCTTAGGTTTTTCCTCCTCAGGAATTTCTTTTTATATTGTAAATCAGATGTGCCTGTTTCAGTCTTCTATAAACTCAGATGTGCCTGTTTCAGCCTTCTATTAACTCAGATGTGCCTGTTTCAGTCGTTTATAAATTCAGATGTGCCTGTTTCAGTCTTTTATAAACTCAGATTTGCCTTTTTCAGTCTTTTATAAACTCAGATTTGCCTTTTTCAGTCTTTTATAAACTCAGATTTGCCTTTTTCAGTCTTCTATAAACTCAGATGTGCCTGTTTCAGTCTTCTATAAATTCAGATGTGCCTGTTTCAGTCTTCTATAAACCCAGATATACCTGTTTCAGTCTTCTATAATCCCAGATGTACCTGTTTCAGTCTCCTATAAATTCAGATGTGCCTGTTTCAGTGTTCTATATACTCAGATGTGCTTGTTTCAGTCTCCTATAAACTCAGATGTGCCTGTTTAAGTGTTCTATATACTCAGATGTGCTTGTTTCAGTCTTCTATAAACCCAGATGTGTCTGTTTCAGTCTCCTATAAACTCAGATGTGCCTGTTTCAGTCTTCTATATACTCAGATGTGCTTGTTTCAGTCTTCTATAAACTCAGGTGTGTCTGTTTCAGCCTTCTATAAACTCAGATGTGCCTGTTTCAGTCTTCTATAAACTTGGATGTGCCTGTTTTAGCCTTGTATAAACTCAGATGTGCCTGATTCAGTCTTCTATAAACTCAGATGTGCCTGTTTCAGTCTTCAATAAACTCAGATGTGCCTGTTTCAGTCTTCAATAAACTCAGATGTGCCTGTTTCAGTCTTCAATAAACTCAGATGTGCCTGTTTCAGTCTTCTATAAACTCAGATATACCTGTTTCAGCCTTCTATAAACTCAAGTGTGTCTGTTTCAGTCTTCTATAAACTCAAGTGTGTCTGTTTCAGTCTTCTATAAACTCAGATGTGCCTGTTTCAGTCTTCTATAAACTCAGATGTGTCTGTTTCAGTCTTCTATAAACTCAGATGTGCCTGTTTCAGTCTTCTATAAACTCAGATGTGTCTGTTTCAGTCTTCTATAAACTCAAGTGTGTCTGTTTCAGTCTTCTATAAACTCAGATGTGCCTGTCTCAGTCTTCTATAAACTTAGATGTGTCTGTTTCAGTGTTCTATAAATTCAGATGTGCCTGTTTCAGTCTTCTATAAACTCAGATGTGTCTGTTTCAGTCTTCTATAAACTCAAGTGTGTCTGTTTCAGTCTTCTATAAACTCAAGTGTGTCTGTTTCAGTCTTCTATAAACTCAGATGTGCCTGTTTCAGTCTTCTATAAACTCAGATGTGTCTGTTTCAGTCTTCTTTAAACTCAGATGTGTCTGTTTCAGTCTTCTATAAACTCAGATGTGTCTGTTTCAGTCTTCTATAAACTCAGATGTGCCTGTTTCAGTCTTCTATAAGCTCAGATGTGCCTGTTTCAGTCTTTTATAATGTCAGATGTGCCTGTTTCAGTCTCCTGTAAATCAGATGTGCCTGTTTCAGCCTTCTATTAACTCAGATGTGCCTGTTTCAGTCGTTTATAAATTCAGATGTGCCTGTTTCAGTCTTTTATAAACTCAGATTTGCCTTTTTCAGTCTTCTATAAACTCAGATGTGCCTGTTTCAGTGTTCTATAAACTCAGATGTGCCTGTTTCAGTCTTCTATAAACCCAGATGTACCTGTTTCAGTCTTTTATAAACCCAGATGTACCTGTTTCAGTCTTCTATAAACCCAGATGTACCTGTTTCAGTCTTCTATAAACTCAGATGTGCCTGTTTCAGTCTTCTATAAACTCAGATGTGTCTGTTTCAGTCTTCTATAAACTCAGATGTGCCTGTTTCAGTCTTCTATAAACTCAGATGTGTCTGTTTCAGTCTTCTATAAACTCAAGTGTGTCTGTTTCAGTCTTCTATAAACTCAGATGTGTCTGTTTCAGTCTTCTATAAACTCAGATGTGCCTGTTTCAGTCTTCTATAAACCCAGATGTGCCTGTTTCAGCCTTCTATAAACTCAGATGTGTCTGTTTCAGTCTTCTATAAACTCAAGTGTGTCTGTTTCAGTCTTCTATAAACTCAGATGTGCCTGTCTCAGTCTTCTATAAACTTAGATGTGTCTGTTTCAGTGTTCTATAAATTCAGATGTGCCTGTTTCAGTCTTCTATAAACTCAGATGTGTCTGTTTCAGTCTTCTATAAACTCAAGTGTGTCTGTTTCAGTCTTCCATAAACTCAAGTGTGTCTGTTTCAGTCTTCTATAAACTCAGATGTGCCTGTTTCAGTCTTCTATAAACTCAGATGTGTCTGTTTCAGTCTTCTATAAACTCAGATGTGTCTGTTTCAGTCTTCTATAAACTCAAGTGTGTCTGTTTCAGTCTTCTATAAACTCAGATGTGCCTGTCTCAGTCTTCTATAAACTTAGATGTGTCTGTTTCAGTGTTCTATAAATTCAGATGTGCCTGTTTCAGTCTTCTATAAACTCAGATGTGTCTGTTTCAGTCTTCTATAAACTCAAGTGTGTCTGTTTCAGTCTTCTATAAACTCAAGTGTGTCTGTTTCAGTCTTCTATAAACTCAGATGTGCCTGTTTCAGTCTTCTATAAACTCAGATGTGTCTGTTTCAGTCTTCTATAAACTCAGATGTGTCTGTTTCAGTCTTCTATAAACTCAGATGTGTCTGTTTCAGTCTTCTATAAACTCAAGTGTGTCTGTTTCAGTCTTCTATAAACTCAGATGTGTCTGTTTCAGTCTTCTATAAACTCAGATGTGCCTGTTTCAGTCTTCTATAAACCCAGATGTGCCTGTTTCAGCCTTCTATAAACTCAGATGTGTCTGTTTCAGTCTTCTATAAACTCAAGTGTGTCTGTTTCAGTCTTCTATAAACTCAGATGTGCCTGTCTCAGTCTTCTATAAACTTAGATGTGTCTGTTTCAGTGTTCTATAAATTCAGATGTGCCTGTTTCAGTCTTCTATAAACTCAGATGTGTCTGTTTCAGTCTTCTATAAACTCAAGTGTGTCTGTTTCAGTCTTCCATAAACTCAAGTGTGTCTGTTTCAGTCTTCTATAAACTCAGATGTGCCTGTTTCAGTCTTCTATAAACTCAGATGTGTCTGTTTCAGTCTTCTATAAACTCAGATGTGTCTGTTTCAGTCTTCTATAAACTCAAGTGTGTCTGTTTCAGTCTTCTATAAACTCAGATGTGCCTGTCTCAGTCTTCTATAAACTTAGATGTGTCTGTTTCAGTGTTCTATAAATTCAGATGTGCCTGTTTCAGTCTTCTATAAACTCAGATGTGTCTGTTTCAGTCTTCTATAAACTCAAGTGTGTCTGTTTCAGTCTTCTATAAACTCAAGTGTGTCTGTTTCAGTCTTCTATAAACTCAGATGTGCCTGTTTCAGTCTTCTATAAACTCAGATGTGTCTGTTTCAGTCTTCTATAAACTCAGATGTGTCTGTTTCAGTCTTCTATAAACTCAGATGTGCCTGTTTCAGTCTTCTATAAACTCAGATGTGTCTGTTTCAGTCTCCCATAAACTCAGATGTGTCTGTTTCAGTCTTCTATAAACTCAAGTGTGTCTGTTTCAGTCTTCTATAAACTCAGATGTGTCTGTTTCAGTCTTCTATAAACTCAAGTGTGTCTGTTTCAGTCTTCTATAAACTCAGATGTGCCTGTTTCAGTCTTCTATAAACTCATATTTACCTGTTTCAGCCTTCTATAAACTCAGGTGTGCCTGATTCAGTCTTCTATAAACTCAGATGTGCCTGTTTCAGTCTTCTATAAGCTCAGATGTGCCTGTTTCAGTCTTTTATAATGTCAGATGTGCCTGTTTCAGTCTCCTGTAAATCAGATGTGCCTGTTTCAGTCTTCTATAAACTCAGATGTGCCTGTTTCAGCCTTCTATTAACTCAGATGTGCCTGTTTCAGTCGTTTATAAATTCAGATGTACCTGTTTCAGTCTTTTATAAACTCAGATTTGCCTTTTTCAGTCTTCTATAAACTCAGATGTGCCTGTTTCAGTGTTCTATAAACTCAGATGTGCCTGTTTCAGTCTTCTATAAACCCAGATGTACCTGTTTCAGTCTTCTATAAACCCAGATGTACCTGTTTCAGTCTTCTATAAACCCAGATGTACCTGTTTCAGTCTTCAATAAACTCAGATGTGCCTGTTTCAGTCTTCTATAAACTCAGATGTGTCTGTTTCAGTCTTCTATAAACTCAGATGTGCCTGTTTCAGTCTTCTATAAACTCAGATGTGTCTGTTTCAGTCTTCTATAAACTCAGATGTGTCTGTTTCAGTCTTCTATAAACTCAGATGTGCCTGTTTCAGTCTTCTATAAACCCAGATGTGCCTGTTTCAGCCTTCTATAAACTCAGATGTGTCTGTTTCAGTCTTCTATAAACTCAAGTGTGTCTGTTTCAGTCTTCTATAAACTCAGATGTGCCTGTCTCAGTCTTCTATAAACTTAGATGTGTCTGTTTCAGTGTTCTATAAACTCAGATGTGCCTGTTTCAGTCTTCTATAAACTCAGATGTGTCTGTTTCAGTCTTCTATAAACTCAAGTGTGTCTGTTTCAGTCTTCTATAAACTCAAGTGTGTCTGTTTCAGTCTTCTATAAACTCAGATGTGCCTGTTTCAGTCTTCTATAAACTCAGATGTGTCTGTTTCAGTCTTCTATAAACTCAGATGTGTCTGTTTCAGTCTTCTATAAACTCAGATGTGCCTGTTTCAGTCTTCTATAAACTCAGATTTGTCTGTTTCAGTCTCCTATAAACTCAGATGTGTCTGTTTCAGTCTTCTATAAACTCAAGTGTGTCTGTTTCAGTCTTCTATAAACTCAGATGTGTCTGTTTCAGTCTTCTATAAACTCAAGTGCGTCTGTTTCAGTCTTCTATAAACTCAAGTGTGTCTGTTTCAGTCTTCTATAAACTCAGATGTGTCTGTTTCAGTCTTCTATAAACTCAGATGTGCCTGTTTCAGTCTTCTATAAACTCAGATGTGCCTGTTTCAGTCTTCTATAAACTTAGATGTGTCTGTTTCAGTGTTCTATAAACTCAAGTGTGTCTGTTTCAGTCTTCTATAAACTCAGATGTGCCTGTTTCAGTCTTCTATAAACTCAGATGTGTCTGTTTCAGTCTTCTATAAACTCAGATGTGTCTGTTTCAGTCTTCTATAAACTCAGATGTGCCTGTTTCAGTCTTCTATAAACTCAGATGTGTCTGTTTCAGTCTCCCATAAACTCAGATGTGTCTGTTTCAGTCTTCTATAAACTCAAGTGTGTCTGTTTCAGTCTTCTATAAACTCAGATGTGTCTGTTTCAGTCTTCTATAAACTCAAGTGTGTCTGTTTCAGTCTTCTATAAACTCAGATGTGCCTGTTTCAGTCTTCTATAAACTCATATTTACCTGTTTCAGCCTTCTATAAACTCAGGTGTGCCTGATTCAGTCTTCTATAAACTCAGATGTGCCTGTTTCAGTCTTCTATAAGCTCAGATGTGCCTGTTTCAGTCTTTTATAATGTCAGATGTGCCTGTTTCAGTCTCCTGTAAATCAGATGTGCCTGTTTCAGTCTTCTATAAACTCAGATGTGCCTGTTTCAGCCTTCTATTAACTCAGATGTGCCTGTTTCAGTCGTTTATAAATTCAGATGTACCTGTTTCAGTCTTTTATAAACTCAGATTTGCCTTTTTCAGTCTTCTATAAACTCAGATGTGCCTGTTTCAGTGTTCTATAAACTCAGATGTGCCTGTTTCAGTCTTCTATAAACCCAGATGTACCTGTTTCAGTCTTCTATAAACCCAGATGTACCTGTTTCAGTCTTCTATAAACCCAGATGTACCTGTTTCAGTCTTCAATAAACTCAGATGTGCCTGTTTCAGTCTTCTATAAACTCAGATGTGTCTGTTTCAGTCTTCTATAAACTCAGATGTGCCTGTTTCAGTCTTCTATAAACTCAAGTGTGTCTGTTTCAGTCTTCTATAAACTCAGATGTGTCTGTTTCAGTCTTCTATAAACTCAGATGTGCCTGTTTCAGTCTTCTATAAACCCAGATGTGCCTGTTTCAGCCTTCTATAAACTCAGATGTGTCTGTTTCAGTCTTCTATAAACTCAAGTGTGTCTGTTTCAGTCTTCTATAAACTCAGATGTGCCTGTCTCAGTCTTCTATAAACTTAGATGTGTCTGTTTCAGTGTTCTATAAACTCAGATGTGCCTGTTTCAGTCTTCTATAAACTCAGATGTGTCTGTTTCAGTCTTCTATAAAGTCAAGTGTGTCTGTTTCAGTCTTCTATAAACTCAAGTGTGTCTGTTTCAGTCTTCTATAAACTCAGATGTGCCTGTTTCAGTCTTCTATAAACTCAGATGTGTCTGTTTCAGTCTTCTATAAACTCAGATGTGTCTGTTTCAGTCTTCTATAAACTCAGATGTGCCTGTTTCAGTCTTCTATAAACTCAGATTTGTCTGTTTCAGTCTCCTATAAACTCAGATGTGTCTGTTTCAGTCTTCTATAAACTCAAGTGTGTCTGTTTCAGTCTTCTATAAACTCAGATGTGTCTGTTTCAGTCTTCTATAAACTCAAGTGCGTCTGTTTCAGTCTTCTATAAACTCAAGTGTGTCTGTTTCAGTCTTCTATAAACTCAGATGTGTCTGTTTCAGTCTTCTATAAACTCAGATGTGCCTGTTTCAGTCTTCTATAAACTCAGATGTGCCTGTTTCAGTCTTCTATAAACTTAGATGTGTCTGTTTCAGTGTTCTATAAACTCAGGTGTGCCTCTTTCAGTCTTCTATAAAGCCAGGCGTGCCTGTTTCAGCCTTCTATAAACCCAGGTGTGCCTGTTACAGTCTTCTATAAACCCAGATGTGCCTGTTTCTTTCTTCTCTAAATTCAGATGACCCCATTCTTTGTTAAAGAGTAAACTAAGGTGGGGTGATTGAAGTTCAGAACTTTGCTCTTGTCTTTAGTAGTCTATGGCAGCAGTGTTTGCAACAATGTATATGATTGAGCCAAACATGGTTGCAAGCATGGTTGCCATAGCGTGCTAAATACACGTGAACCCTCCTGAGCTCCAGTAAACCTACCTAAACTTATTTAACAACCAGGTAAAATCATCAAAGTTTAATTTTTATAAAGTGCTGCTTTAACTGTTCTTGTACTCCAGAATAAGATTATAGTATAACATAAATTATTCCTGAAATTTTCATCCAAAATCAGGCTGCACTTTCATTGACAGATTAGAAATAATTGTTGCATAGAAGATCAGATATCTTGTTTCCCTGTAGATGAACCCTATCTATTCAACACGATTAGCCATGAATGCTGTTGCTAAATTTAGCATAATCAAAGCATACATCTTAGTCATTTGTAGTTTGTTTGAGGTCAGTTCTGCTGTTCTATATGTATGTCTCAGTTTCCCTAAGAGAAACCTAAGACCTCTAATCTCCACCTGAAACATCCAAACCATGCACGGATTTCTTAAACCTCAGAACATACATATTCCCACTTCCAGACACAATTTTAGAAATGTTAGGTGTATGTTTAAGCAATAACACTGTTATAGTTAGCTCCTAAAACCTTGCATAACCCTTATATAATCCCCTATGTTGAGACTATTAAGCCAATTGTTATTAGACCAAGCCTTAAAGATGTTAAATAAAAAAAATGTATGGTCATTTTTATCTGATGAATAATAGGTTCCTGGTATATAAAAACACATAAGAGAAATAGCATAAGGGAATGACAATTCTCCAAAAGTATGCACATAAAGCACTCTGGGCCCTGACTATAAGACAGAAGTTTCCAAACAGGATTTATAAAAAATAACTTTTATTAATAATAGAAAATTAAAAAAAACTCAATTGTTTGGTTAAATGACAAACAAATTAAAATAATCACCAATACCGATTAACATATGTAAGGAAGATCACAATAAGAGTTTATTCGTCCTCTATAGATTTTCAACAGGTGTGATCTAAATATTAATAATAAGGTTGCTCTCTATCTGATAATAACGTAAATCTCAACAATGGGTTTGAAATTAAATCACAATAGTTAGCTGCAAAAGTAAAGTCCTGATGAGTGTATAGTGAGTTATAAGTAGCCAGGATCTTGACTTAAATAATAGGTTTACTCTGGGTGGTTCATGCTCAATTCTGAGATCATGACAATAATATGATTTTATATAGAACTGAAATAAATTGCAAAGTGGTCACATACATTTTCAGAAAAGGGGATTTATTATGTGTCTTCATTATTACACCTTATTGCAAGTGTAGTGTATCACTCAAATAGTTTTGTATATATACACAGTTCTGTTAGTTTTAAATACCCCAATAGAGGCTTAGAATAATCATCACCATAAATTCTAATATCGAATGTGCTTATATAAAAGGAACGGTGTAAAAGCCGGAACGGAACAGGCCAGAACAGGCCTTTTATAAAGGAAATTGATTGAAAATACAATGGAATGTGTTAGAGACTCTTGAGAACAATTTTAGGAACAATTTAGGAACAATTTAGGAACACCTTCCCAGCAACATATACAGACCAAATTCACCAGTCACACATAACTAGATGTTATAAGTGTAATCAGCCACAAAACATCCACAGAAACCATGTTCCAATACACATTCCGGCCGGTAATATGCTTTTTCATGAAACGTGACAGAACGGCACCTTCCCAGTAAACCAGATACATAAAATTCACACATGACTAAATGTAATGAGTGTAACCAGCCACAAACCATCCACAGAAACCACAGTATAATATCTGTTCCAGGCTTTAATATGCTTTTTTTTTTTTAAAATGACGGAATGGCACCCTCCCAGCAACATATACAGACAAAATTCACCAGTCATACATAACTAGATGTAATAAGTGTAATCAACCACAAACTATCCACAGAAACCACGTTCAGATGAAAAGTGATGGAACAGCACCTTCCCAGCAAACCAGATACATCAAATTCACCAGTCAAGCATGACTAAATGTAATGAGTTTAATCAGCCACAAACCACCCACAGAAACCACATTATGATATCTGTTCCGGCCTGTAATACGCTTTTTTTATGAAAAGTGACGGAACAGCACCTTCCCAGCAACATATACAGACCAAATTTTCCAGCCACACATAAATAGATGTGATAACTGTAATCAACCACAAACCATCAACAGAAACCATGTTCCAATACCCATTCCGGCCGGTAATATGCTTTTTTAAGAAAAGTGACGGAACTTCCCAGTAAACCAGATACATCAAATTCACCAGTCACACATGACTAAATGTAAAAAGTGTAATCAGCCACAAACCATCCACAGAAACCACATTATGAGATCTGTTCTTGCCTTTAATATGCTTTTTTTCATAAAAAGTGATGGAACGGCACCTTCCTAACAACATATACAGATTAAATTCACCTGCCACACATTACTAGATGTAATAAGTGTAATCAACTACAAACCATTCACAGAAACCACGTTCCAATACCCGTTCCGGCCGGTAATACGCTTTTTCATGAAAAATTATAGAACTGCACCTTCCCAGCAAACCAGATACATCAAATTCATGCATGACTAAATGTTATGAGTGTAATCAGCCACAAACCATCCACAGAAACCACATTATGATATTTGTTCCGGCCTGTAATATGCTTTTTCATGAAAAGTGACGGAACGGCACCTTCCCAGCAACATATACAGATATCACATCTAGTTATGTATGGCTGGTGAATTTTGTCTGTATATGTTGCTGGGAAGGTGCTGTTCCGTCACTTTTCATAAAAAGTGTATTTTATGGCCGGAACGGGTATTGGAACATGGTTTCTGTGGATGGTTTGTGATTGATTACCTTTATCACATCTAGTTATGTATGGTTGGTGAATTTTAAGGGTAATCAATCACAAACCATCCACAGAAACCACGTTTTAATACCAGTTCCGGCCAGTAATATGCTTTTTCATGAAAAGTGATGGAACGGCACCTTCCCAGCAAACCAGATACATCAAATTCACCAGTCACGCATGCCTAAATGCAATTAGTGTAATCAACCACAAACCATCCACAGAAACCACATTATGATATCTGTCCCAGCCTGTAATACACTTTTTCATGAAAAGTGACGGAACGGCACCTTCCCAGCAAACCAGATACATCAAATTCCCCAGCCACACATAACTAAATGTAATAAGTGTAATCAACCACAAACCATCCACAGAAACCACATTCCAATACCCGTTCCGGCTGGTAATACACTTTTTCATGAAAAGTGATGGAACGGCACCTTCCCAGCAAACCAGATACATCAAATTCACCAGTCACGCATGACTAAATGTAATGAGTGTAATCAACCACAAACCATACACAGAAACCACATTATTATATATGTTCCGGTCTTTAATAGGCCTTTTCATGAAAAGTGATAGAATGGCACCTTCCCAGCAACATATACAGACCAAATACACCAGCCACACATAACTATATGTGATAAGTGTAATCAATCACAAACCATCCACAGAAACCATGTTCCAATACACATTCCGGCTGGTAATATGCTTTTCATGAAAAGTGACGGAACGGCACCTTCCCAGTAAACCAGATACATCAAATTCACCAGTCACGCATGACTATATGTAATGAGTGTAATCAGCCACAAACCATCCACAGAAACCACATTATAATATCTCTTCCGGGCTGTAATACGCTTTCTTATGAAAAGTGACGAACGGCACCTTCCTAGCAACATATACAGATCAAATTCCCCAGCCGCACATAACTAGATGTGATAAGTGTAACCAACCACAAACCATCCACTGAAACCACATTCCAATACACATTCCGGCCGGTCATATGCTTTTTCATGAAAAGTGATGGAACGGCACCTTCCCAGTAAACTAGATACATAAAATTCACCAGTCATGCATGCCTAAATCCATCTAATCAGCCACAAACAATCCACAGAAACCACATTATAATTTCTGTTCCGACCTTTAATACGCTTTTTTTGTGTGAAAATTGATGGAACGGCACCTTCCCAGCAACATATACAGATCAGATTCACCATCCACACATAACTAGATGTAATCAGTGTAATCAACCACAAAACATTAACAGAAACCATGTTCCAATACCCTTTCCGGACGGTAATACGCTTTTTCATGAAAAGTGATGGAACAGCACCTTCCCAGCAAACCAGATACATCAAATTCACCAGTCAAACATGATTAAATGTAATGAGTTTAATCAGCCACAAACCATCCACAGAAACCACATTATGATATCTATTCCATCTGTAATACACTTTTTCATTAAAAGTGACGGAATGGCACTTTATCAGCAACATATACTGAAAACATTCACCAGTCATACATAACTAGATGTGATAAGTGTAATCAATCACAAACCATCAACAGAAACCACGTTCCAATACCTGTTCCGGTCTGTAATACGCTTTTTCATGAAAAGTGAGGGAAAACGGCACCTTCCCCGCAAAATATACAGACAAAATTCACCAGTCATAGATAACTAGATGTGATAAGTGTAATCAATCACAAAACATCCACAGAAACCACGTTCCAAAACCCGTTCCGGCCGGTAATATGCTTTTTCATGAAAAGTGACGGAACGGCACCTTCCCAGTAAACCAGATACATCAAATTCACCAGTCACGCATGACTATATGTAATGAGTGTAATCAGCCACAAACCATCCACAGAAACCACATTATAATATCTCTTCCGGGCTGTAATACGCTTTCTTATGAAAAGTGACGTACGGCACCTTCCTAGCAACATATACAGATCAAATTCCCCAGCCACACATAACTAGATGTGATAAGTGTAATCAACCACAAACCATCCACAGAAACCACATTCCAATACACATTCCGGCCGGTCATATGCTTTTTCATGAAAAGTGATGGAACGGCACCTTCCCAGTAAACTAGATACATAAAATTCACCAGTCATGCATGCCTAAATCCGTCTAATCAGCCACAAACCATCCACAGAAACCTCATTATAATATCTGTTCCAACCTTTAATATGCTTTTTTTGTGCGAAAATTGACGGAACGGCACCTTCCCAGCAACATATACAGATCAGATTCACCAGCCACACATAACTAGATGTAATAAGTATAATCAACCACAAAACATTAACAGAAACCATGTTCCAATTCCCTTTCCGGCCGGTATTACGCTTTTTCATGAAAATTGAAGGAACGGCACCTTCCCAGCAAACCAGATACATCAAATTCACCAGTCAAACATGATTAAATGTAATGAGTTTAATCAGCCACAAACCATCCACAGAAACCTCATTATGATATCTGTTCCATCTCTAATACACTTTTTCATTAGAAGTGACGGAATGGCACTTTATCAGCAACATATACTGAAAAAATTCACCAGTCATACATAACATATTCCGGCCGGTAATATGCTTTTTCATGAAAAGTGACGGAACGGCACCTTCCCAGTAAACCAGATACATCAAATTCACCAGTCACGCATGACTATATGTAATGAGTGTAATCAATCACAAACCATCAACAGAAACCACGTTCCAATACCCGTTCCGGTCTGCAATACGCTTTTTCATGAAAAGTGACGGAACGGCACCTTCCCAGCAAAATATACAGACAGAATTCATCAGTCATAGATAACTAGATGTGATAAGTGTAATCAATCACAAACCATCCACAGAAACCACGTTCCAAAACCCGTTCCAGTCTGTAATACGCTTTTTCATGAAAAGTGACGGAACGGCACCTACCCAGCAAACCAGATACATCAAATTCACCAGTCAAGCATGACTAAATGTAATGAATTTAATCAGCCACAAACCATCCACAGAAGCCACATTATGATATCTGTTCCGGCCTGTAATACGCTTTTTTATGAAAAGTGACGGAACAGCACCTTCCCAGCAACATATACAGACCAAATTTACCAGCCACACATAAATAGATGTGATAACTGTAATCAACCACAAACTATCAACAGAATCCATGTTCCAATACCCATTCCGGCTGGTAATATGCTTTTTTATGAAAAGTGACGGAACGGCACCTTCCCAGTAAACCAGATACATCAAATTTACCAGTCACACATGACTAAATGTAAAAAGTGTAATCAGCCACAAACCATCCACAGAAACCACATTATGAGATCTCTTCCGGCCTTTAATACGCTTTTTTCATAAAATGTGACTGAACGACACCTTCCTAGCAACATATACAGATCAAATTCACCAGCCACACATTACTAGATGTAATAAGTGTAATCAACCAAAAAACCATCCACAGAAACCATGTTCCAATACCCGTTCAGGCCGGTAATACGCTTTTTCATGAAAAGTGATAGAACTGCACCTTCCCAGCAAAATTCACGCATGACTTGACTAAATGTTATGAGTGTAATTAGCCACAAACCATCCACAGAAACCACATTATGATATCTGTTCCGGCCTGTAATATGCTTTTTCATGAAAAGTGACGGAACGGCACCTTCCCAGCAACATATACAGATCAAATTCCCCAGCCACACATAACTAGATGTGATAAGTGTAATCAACCACAAACCATCCACAGAAACCACATTCCAATACACATTCCGGCCGGTCATATGCTTTTTCATGAAAAGTGATGGAACGGCACCTTCCCAGTAAACTAGATACATAAAATTCACCAGTCATGCATGCCTAAATCCGTCTAATCAGCCACAAACCATCCACAGAAACCTCATTATAATATCTGTTCCGACCTTTAATATGCTTTTTTTGTGCGAAAATTGACGGAACGGCACCTTCCCAGCAACATATACAGATCAGATTCGCCAGCCACACATAACTAGATGTAATAAGTATAATCAACCACAAAACATTAACAGAAACCATGTTCCAATTCCCTTTCCGGCCGGTATTACGCTTTTTCATGAAAATTGAAGGAACGGCACCTTCCCAGCAAACCAGATACATCAAATTCACCAGTCAAACATGATTAAATGTAATGAGTTTAATCAGCCACAAACCATCCACAGAAACCACATTATGATATCTGTTCCATCTCTAATACACTTTTTCATTAGAAGTGACGGAATGGCACTTTATCAGCAACATATACTGAAAAAATTCACCAGTCATACATAACATATTCCGGCCGGTAATATGCTTTTTCATGAAAAGTGACGGAACGGCACCTTCCCAGTAAACCAGATACATCAAATTCACCAGTCACGCATGACTATATGTAATGAGTGTAATCAATCACAAACCATCAACAGAAACCACGTTCCAATACCCGTTCCGGTCTGCAATACGCTTTTTCATGAAAAGTGACGGAACGGCACCTTCCCAGCAAAATATACAGACAGAATTCATCAGTCATAGATAACTAGATGTGATAAGTGTAATCAATCACAAACCATCCACAGAAACCACGTTCCAAAACCCGTTCCAGTCTGTAATACGCTTTTTCATGAAAAGTGACGGAACGGCACCTACCCAGCAAACCAGATACATCAAATTCACCAGTCAAGCATGACTAAATGTAATGAATTTAATCAGCCACAAACCATCCACAGAAGCCACATTATGATATCTGTTCCGGCCTGTAATACGCTTTTTTATGAAAAGTGACGGAACAGCACCTTCCCAGCAACATATACAGACCAAATTTACCAGCCACACATAAATAGATGTGATAACTGTAATCAACCACAAACTATCAACAGAATCCATGTTCCAATACCCATTCCGGCTGGTAATATGCTTTTTTATGAAAAGTGACGGAACGGCACCTTCCCAGTAAACCAGATACATCAAATTTACCAGTCACACATGACTAAATGTAAAAAGTTTAATCAGCCACAAACCATCCACAGAAACCACATTATGAGATCTCTTCCGGCCTTTAATACGCTTTTTTCATAAAATGTGACTGAACGACACCTTCCTAGCAACATATACAGATCAAATTCACCAGCCACACATTACTAGATGTAATAAGTGTAATCAACCAAAAAACCATCCACAGAAACCATGTTCCAATACCCGTTCAGGCCGGTAATATGCTTTTTCATGAAAAGTGATAGAACTGCACCTTCCCAGCAAAATTCACGCATGACTTGACTAAATGTTATGAGTGTAATTAGCCACAAACCATCCACAGAAACCACATTATGATATCTGTTCCAGCCTGTAATATGCTTTTTCATGAAAAGTGACGGAACGGCACCTTCCCAGCAACATATACAGACATCACATCTAGTTATGTATGGCTGGTGAATTTTGTCTGTATATGTTGCTGGGAAGGTGCTGTTCCGTCACTTTTCATAAAAAGTGTATTTTATGGCCGGAACGGGTATTGGAACGTGGTTTCTGTGGATGGTTTGTGATTGATTACCCTTATCACATCTAGTTATGTATGGTTGGTGAATTTTAAGGGTAATCAATCACAAACCATCCACAGAAACCACGTTTTAATACCAGTTCCGGCCAGTAATATGCTTTTTCATGAAAAGTGATGGAACGGCACCTTCCCAGCAAACCAGATACATCAAATTCACC
Organism: Bombina bombina; assembly: GCF_027579735.1. Taxonomy (NCBI): domain Eukaryota; kingdom Metazoa; phylum Chordata; class Amphibia; order Anura; family Bombinatoridae; genus Bombina; species Bombina bombina. The sequence goes on along the minus strand of NC_069499.1, from coordinate 1,566,022,636 downwards.
AGTCACGCATGCCTAAATGCAATTAGTGTAATCAACCACAAACCATCCACAGAAACCACATTATGATATCTGTCCCAGCCTGTAATACACTTTTTCATGAAAAGTGACGGAACGGCACCTTCTCAGCAAACCAGATACATCAAATTCCCCAGCCACACACAACTAAATGTAATAAGTGTAATCAACCACAAACCATCCGCAGAAACCACATTCCAATACCCGTTCCGGCTGGTAATACACTTTTTCATGAAAAGCGATGGAACGGCACCTTCCCAGCAAACCAGATACATCAAATTCACCAGTCACGCATGACTAAATGTAATGAGTGTAATCAACCACAAACCATACACAGAAACCACATTATTATATATGTTCCGGTCTTTAATAGGCCTTTTCATGAAAAGTGATAGAATGGCACCTTCCCAGCAACATATACAGACCAAATACACCAGCCACACATAACTATATGTGATAAGTGTAATCAATCACAAACCATCCACAGAAACCATGTTCCAATACACATTCCGGCTGGTAATATGCTTTTTCATGAAAAGTGATGGAACGGCACCTTCCCAGTAAACCAGATACATCAAATTCACCAGTCACGCATGACTATATGTAATGAGTGTAATCAGCCACAAACCATCCACAGAAACCACATTATAATATCTCTTCCGGGCTGTAATACGCTTTCTTATGAAAAGTGACGAATGGCACCTTCCTAGCAACATATACAGATCAAATTCCCCAGCCACACATAACTATATGTGATAAGTGTAATCAATCACAAACCATCCACAGAAACCATGTTCCAATACACATTCCGGCCGGTCATATGCTTTTTCATGAAAAGTGATGGAACGGCACCTTCCCAGTAAACTAGATACATAAAATTCACCAGTCATGCATGCCTAAATCCATCTAATCAGCCACAAACAATCCACAGAAACCACATTATAATATCTGTTCCGACCTTTAATACGCTTTTTTTGTGTGAAAATTGATGGAACGGCACCTTCCCAGCAACATATACAGATCAGATTCACCATCCACACATAACTAGATGTAATAAGTGTAATCAACCACAAAACATTAACAGAAACCATGTTCCAATACCCTTTCCGGACGGTAATACGCTTTTTCATGAAAAGTGATGGAACAGCACCTTCCCAGCAAACCAGATACATCAAATTCACCAGTCAAACATGATTAAATGTAATGAGTTTAATCAGCCACAAACCATCCACAGAAACCACATTATGATATCTATTCCATCTGTAATACACTTTTTCATTAAAAGTGACGGAATGGCACATTATCAGCAACATATACTGAAAACATTCACCAGTCATACATAACTAGATGTGATAAGTGTAATCAATCACAAACCATCAACAGAAACCACGTTCCAATACCTGTTCCGGTCTGTAATACGCTTTTTCATGAAAAGTGAGGGAAACCGGCACCTTCCCCGCAAAATATACAGACAAAATTCACCAGTCATAGATAACTAGATGTGATAAGTGTAATCAATCACAAAACATCCACAGAAACCACGTTCCAAAACCCGTTCCGGCCGGTAATATGCTTTTTCATGAAAAGTGACGGAACGGCACCTTCCCAGTAAACCAGATACATCAAATTCACCAGTCACGCATGACTATATGTAATGAGTGTAATCAGCCACAAACCATCCACAGAAACCACATTATAATATCTCTTCCGGGCTGTAATATGCTTTCTTATGAAAAGTGACGTACGGCACCTTCCTAGCAACATATACAGATCAAATTCCCCAGCCACACATAACTAGATGTGATAAGTGTAATCAACCACAAACCATCCACAGAAACCACATTCCAATACACATTCCGGCCGGTCATATGCTTTTTCATGAAAAGTGATGGAACGGCACCTTCCCAGTAAACTAGATACATAAAATTCACCAGTCATGCATGCCTAAATCCGTCTAATCAGCCACAAACCATCCACAGAAACCTCATTATAATATCTGTTCCAACCTTTAATATGCTTTTTTTGTGCGAAAATTGACGGAACGGCACCTTCCCAGCAACATATACAGATAAGATTCACCAGCCACACATAACTAGATGTAATAAGTATAATCAACCACAAAACATTAACAGAAACCATGTTCCAATTCCCTTTCCGGCCGGTAATACGCTTTTTCATGAAAATTGATGGAACGGCACCTTCCCAGCAAACCAGATACATCAAATTCACCAGTCAAACATGATTAAATGTAATGAGTTTAATCAGCCACAAACCATCCACAGAAACCACTTTATGATATCTGTTCCATCTCTAATACACTTTTTCATTAGAAGTGACGGAATGGCACTTTATCAGCAACATATACTGAAAAAATTCACCAGTCATACATAACATATTCCGGCCGGTAATATGCTTTTTCATGAAAAGTGACGGAACGGCACCTTCCCAGTAAACCAGATACATCTAATTCACCAGTCACGCATGACTATATGTAATGAGTGTAATCAATCACAAACCATCAACAGAAACCACGTTCCAATACCCGTTCCGGTCTGCAATACGCTTTTTCATGAAAAGTGACGGAACGGCACCTTCCCAGCAAAATATACAGACAGAATTCATCAGTGATAGATAACTAGATGTGATAAGTGTAATCAATCACAAACCATCCACAGAAACCACGTTCCAAAACCCGTTCCAGTCTGTAATACGCTTTTTCATGAAAAGTGACGGAACGGCACCTACCCAGCAAACCAGATACATCAAATTCACCAGTCAAGCATGACTAAATGTAATGAATTTAATCAGCCACAAACCATCCACAGAAGCCACATTATGATATCTGTTCCGGCCTGTAATACGCTTTTTTATGAAAAGTGACGGAACAGCACCTTCCCAGCAACATATACAGACCAAATTTACCAGCCACACATAAATAGATGTGATAACTGTAATCAACCACAAACTATCAACAGAATCCATGTTCCAATACCCATTCCGGCTGGTAATATGCTTTTTTATGAAAAGTGACGGAACGGCACCTTCCCAGTAAACCAGATACATCAAATTTACCAGTCACACATGACTAAATGTAAAAAGTGTAATCAGCCACAAACCATCCACAGAAACCACATTATGAGATCTCTTCCGGCCTTTAATACGCTTTTTTCATAAAATGTGACTGAACGACACCTTCCTAGCAACATATACAGATCAAATTCACCAGCCACACATTACTAGATGTAATAAGTGTAATCAACCAAAAAACCATCCACAGAAACCATGTTCCAATACCCGTTCAGGCCGGTAATACGCTTTTTCATGAAAAGTGATAGAACTGCACCTTCCCAGCAAAATTCACGCATGACTTGACTAAATGTTATGAGTGTAATTAGCCACAAACCATCCACAGAAACCACATTATGATATCTGTTCCGGCCTGTAATATGCTTTTTCATGAAAAGTGACGGAACGGCACCTTCCCAGCAACATATACAGATCAAATTCCCCAGCCACACATAACTAGATGTGATAAGTGTAATCAACCACAAACCATCCACAGAAACCACATTCCAATACACATTCCGGCCGGTCATATGCTTTTTCATGAAAAGTGATGGAACGGCACCTTCCCAGTAAACTAGATACATAAAATTCACCAGTCATGCATGCCTAAATCCGTCTAATCAGCCACAAACCATCCACAGAAACCTCATTATAATATCTGTTCCGACCTTTAATATGCTTTTTTTGTGCGAAAATTGACGGAACGGCACCTTCCCAGCAACATATACAGATCAGATTCACCAGCCACACATAACTAGATGTAATAAGTATAATCAACCACAAAACATTAACAGAAACCATGTTCCAATTCCCTTTCCGGCCGGTAATACGCTTTTTCATGAAAATTGAAGGAACGGCACCTTCCCAGCAAACCAGATACATCAAATTCACCAGTCAAACATGATTAAATGTAATGAGTTTAATCAGCCACAAACCATCCACAGAAACCACATTATGATATCTGTTCCATCTCTAATACACTTTTTCATTAGAAGTGACGGAATGGCACTTTATCAGCAACATATACTGAAAAAATTCACCAGTCATACATAACATATTCCAGCCGGTAATATGCTTTTTCATGAAAAGTGACGGAACGGCACCTTCCCAGTAAACCAGATACATCAAATTCACCAGTCACGCATGACTATATGTAATGAGTGTAATCAATCACAAACCATCAACAGAAACCACGTTCCAATACCCGTTCCGGTCTGCAATACGCTTTTTCATGAAAAGTGACGGAACGGCACCTTCCCAGCAAAATATACAGACAGAATTCATCAGTCATAGATAACTAGATGTGATAAGTGTAATCAATCACAAACCATCCACAGAAACCACGTTCCAAAACCCGTTCCGGTCTGTAATACGCTTTTTCATGAAAAGTGACGGAACGGCACCTACCCAGCAAACCAGATACATCAAATTCACCAGTCAAGCATGACTAAATGTAATGAATTTAATCAGCCACAAACCATCCACAGAAGCCACATTATGATATCTGTTCCGGCCTGTAATACGCTTTTTTATGAAAAGTGACGGAACAGCACCTTCCCAGCAACATATACAGACCAAATTTACCAGCCACACATAAATAGATGTGATAACTGTAATCAACCACAAACTATCTGACGGAACGGCACCTTCCCAGTAAACCAGATACATCAAATTTACCAGTCACACATGACTAAATGTAAAAAGTGTAATCAGCCACAAACCATCCACAGAAACCACATTATGAGATCTCTTCCGGCCTTTAATACCCTTTTTTATAAAATGTGACTGAACGACACCTTCCTAGCAACATATACAGATCAAATTCACCAGCCACACATTACTAGATGTAATAAGTGTAATCAACCAAAAAACCATCCACAGAAACCATGTTCCAATACCCGTTCAGGCCGGTAATACGCTTTTTCATGAAAAGTGATAGAACTGCACCTTCCCAGCAAAATTCACGCATGACTTGACTAAATGTTATGAGTGTAATCAGCCACAAACCATCCACAGAAACCACATTATGATATCTGTTCCAGCCTGTAATATGCTTTTTCATGAAAAGTGACGGAATGGCACCTTCCCAGCAACATATACAGACATCACATCTAGTTATGTATGGCTGGTGAATTTTGTCTGTATATGTTGCTGGGAAGGTGCTGTTCCGTCACTTTTCATAAAAAGTGTATTTTATGGCCGGAACGGGTATTGGAACGTGGTTTCTGTGGATGGTTTGTGATTGATTACCCTTATCACATCTAGTTATGTATGGTTGGTGAATTTTAAGGGTAATCAATCACAAACCATCCACAGAAACCACGTTTTAATACCAGTTCCGGCCAGTAATATGCTTTTTCATGAAAAGTGATGGAACGGCACCTTCCCAGCAAACCAGATACATCAAATTCACCAGTCACGCATGCCTAAATGCAATTAGTGTAATCAACCACAAACCATCCACAGAAACCACATTATGATATCTGTCCCAGCCTGTAATACACTTTTTCATGAAAAGTGACGGAACGGCACCTTCCCAGCAAACCAGATACATGAAATTCCCCAGCCACACATAACTAAATGTAATAAGTGTAATCAACCACAAACCATCCACAGAAACCACATTCCAATACCCGTTCCGGCTGGTAATACACTTTTTCATGAAAAGTGATGGAACGGCACCTTCCCAGCAAACCAGATACATCAAATTCACCAGTCACGCATGACTAAATGTAATGAGTGTAATCAGCCACAAACCATACACAGAAACCACATTATTATATATGTTCCGGTCTTTAATAGGCCTTTTCATGAAAAGTGATAGAATGGCACCTTCCCAGCAACATATACAGACCAAATTCACCAGCCACACATAACTATATGTGATAAGTGTAATCAATCACAAACCATCCACAGAAACCATGTTCCAATACACATTCCGGCCGGTAATATGCTTTTTCATGAAAAGTGACGGAACGGCACCTTCCCAGTAAACCAGATACATCAAATTCACCAGTCACGCATGACTATATGTAATGAGTGTAATCAGCCACAAACCATCCACAGAAACCACATTATAATATCTCTTCCGGGCTGTAATACGCTTTCTTATGAAAAGTGATGAATGGCACCTTCCTAGCAACATATACAGATAAAATTCCCCAGCCACACATAACTAGATGTGATAAGTGTAATCAACCACAAACCATCCACAGAAACCACATTCCAATACACATTCCGGCCGGTCATATGCTTTTTCATGAAAAGTGATGGAACGGCACCTTCCCAGTAAACTAGATACATAAAATTCACCAGTCATGCATGCCTAAATCCGTCTAATCAGCCACAAACCATCCACAGAAACCACATTATAATATCTGTTCCGACCTTTAATACGCTTTTTTTGTGTGAAAATTGATGGAACGGCACCTTCCCAGCAACATATACAGATAAGATTCACCATCCACACATAACTAGATGTAATAAGTGTAATCAACCACAAAACATTAACAGAAACCACGTTCCAATACCCTTTCCGGACGGTAATACGCTTTTTCATGAAAAGTGATGGAACAGCACCTTCCCAGCAAACCAGATACATCAAATTCACCAGTCAAACATGATTTAATGTAATGAGTTTAATCAGCCACAAACCATCCACAGAAACCACATTATGATATCTGTTCCATCTGTAATACACTTTTTCCTTAAAAGTGACGGAATGGCAATTTATCAGCAACATATACTGAAAAATTTCACCAATCATACATAACTAGATGTGATAAGTGTAATCAATCACAAACCATCAACAGAAACCACGTTCCAATACCCGTTCCGGTCTGTAATACGCTTTTTTAAGAAAAGTGACAAAACGGCACCTTCCCAGCAAACCAGATACATCAAATTCACCAGTCAAGCATGACTAAATGTAATGAATTTAATCAGCCACAAACCATCCACAGAAACCACATTATGATATCTGCCCCAGTCTGTAATACACTTTTTCATGAAAAGTGATGGAACGGCACCTTCCTATCAACATATACGGATCAAATTCCCCAGCCACACATAACTAGATGTAATAAGTGTAATCAAGCACAAACCATCCACAGAAACCACATTCCAATACCCGTTCTGGCTGGTAATACACTTTTTCATGAAAAGTGATGGAACAGCACCTTTCCAGCAAACCAGATACATCAAATTCACCAGTCACGCATGACTAAATGTTATGAGTGTAATCAGCCACAAACCATCCACAGAAACCACATTATTATATATGTTCCGGTCTTTAATAGGCCTTTTCATGAAAAGTGATAGAATAGCACCTTCCCAGCAACATATACAGACCAAATTCACCAGCCACACATAACTAGATGTGATAAGTGTAATCAACCACAAACCATCCACAGAAACCATGTTCCAATACACATTCCGGCCGGTAATATGCTTTTTCATGAAAAGTGGCGGAACGACACCTTCCCAGTAAACCAGATACATCAAATTCACCAGTCACGCATGACTATATGTAATGAGTGTAATCAGCCACAAACCATCCACAGAAACCACATTATAATATCTCTTCCGGGCTGTAATACGCTTTCTTATGAAAAGTGACGAACGGCACCTTCCTAGCAACATATACAGATCAAATTCCCCAGCCACACATAACTAGATGTGATAAGTGTAATCAACCACAAACCATCCACAGAAACCACATTCCAATACACATTTCGGCAGGTCATATGCTTTTTCATGAAAAGTGACGGAAAAACCTTCCCAGTAAACTAGATACATAAAATTCACCAGTCATGCATGCCTAAATCCGTCTAATCAGCCACAAACCATCCACAGAAACCTCATTATAATATCTGTTACGAACTTTAATACGCTTTTTTGTGGGAAAATTGACGGAGCGGCACCTTCCCAGCAACATATACAGATCAGATTCACCATCCACACATAACTAGTTGTAATAGGTGTAATCAACCACAAAACATTAACAGAAACCACGTTCCAATACCCTTTACGGCCGGTAATATGCTTTTTCATGAAAAGTGATGGAACGGCACCTTCCCAGCAAACCAGATACATCAAATTCACCAGTCAAACATGATTAAATGTAATGAGTTTAATCAGCCACAAACCATCCACAGAAACCACATTATAATATCTATTCCATCTGTAATACACTTTTTCATTAAAAGTAAAGGAATGGCACTTTATCAGCAACATATACTGAAAAAATTCACCAGTCATACATAACTAGATGTGATAAGTGTAATAAATCACAAACCATCAACAGAAACCACGTTCCAATACCCGTTCAGGTCTGTAATACGCTTTTTCATGAAAAGTGATGGAACGGCACCTTCCCCGCAAAATATACAAACAAAATTCACCAGTCATAGATAACTAGATGTGATAAGTGTAATCAATCACAAAACATCCACAGAAACCACGTTCCAAAACCCGTTCCGGTCTGTAATACGCTTTTTCATGAAAAGTGACAGAACGGCACCTTCCCAGCAAACCAGATACATCAAATTCACCAGTCACGCATGCCTAAATGCAATTAGTGTAATCAGCCACAAACCATCCACAGAAACCACATTATGATATCTGCCCCAGTCTGTAATACATTTTTTCATGAAAAGTGATGGAACGGCACCTTCCTAGCAACATATACGGATCAAATTCCCCAGACACACATAACTAGATGTAATAAGTGTAATCAACCACAAACCATCCACAGAAACCACGTTCCAATACCCGTTCCGGCTGGTAATACACTTTTTTATGAAAAGTGATGGAACAGCACCTTTCCAGCAAACCAGATACATCAAATTCACCAGCCACACATAACTAGATGTGATAAGTGTAATCAACCACAAACCATCCACAGAAACCATGTTCCAATACACATTCTGGCCGGTCATATGCTTTTTCATGAAAAGTGGCGGAACGGCACCGTCCCAGTAAACCAGATACATCAAATTCACCAGTCACGCATAACTATATGTAATGAGTGTAATCAGCCACAAACCATCCACAGAAACCACATTATAATATCTCTTCTGGGCTGTAATACACTTTCTTATGAAAATTGATGAACGGCACATTCCTAGCAACATATACAGATCAAATTCCCCAGCCACACATAACTAGATGTGATAAGTGTAATCAACCACAAACCATCCACAGAAACCACATTCCAATACACATTCCGGCCGGTCATATGTTTTTTCTTGAAAAGTGACGGAACGGCACCTTCCCAGTAAACTAGATACATAAAATTCACCAGTCATGCATGCCTAAATCCGTCTAATCAGCCACAAACCATCCACATAATATCTGTTCCGACCTTTAATACGCTTTTTTGTGTGAAAATTGACGGAACTGCACCTTCCCAGCAACATATACAGATCAGATTCACCATCCACACATAACTAGTTGTAATAGGTGTAATCAACCACAAAACATTAACAGAAACCACGTTCCAATACCCTTTCCGGCCGGTAATACGCTTTTTCATGACAAGTGATGGAACGGCACCTTCCCAGCAAACCAGATACATCAAATTCACCAGTCAAACATGATTAAATGTAATGAGTTTAATCAGCCACAAACCATCCACAGAAACCACATTATAATATCTATTCCATCTGTAATACACTTTTTCATTAAAAGTAAAGGAATGGCACTTTATCAGCAACATATACTGAAAAAATTCACCAGTCATACATAACTAGATGTGATAAGTGTAATAAATCACAAACCATCAACAGAAACCACGTTCCAATACCCGTTCAGGTCTGTAATACGCTTTTTCATGAAAAGTGATGGAACGGCACCTTCCCCGCAAAATATACAAACAAAATTCACCAGTCATAGATAACTAGATGTGATAAGTGTAATCAATCACAAAACATCCACAGAAACCACGTTCCAAAACCCGTTCCGGTCTGTAATACGCTTTTTCATGAAAAGTGACAGAACGGCACCTTCCCAGCAAACCAGATACATCAAATTCACCAGTCACGCATGCCTAAATGCAATTAGTGTAATCAGCCACAAACCATCCACAGAAACCACATTATGATATCTGCCCCAGTCTGTAATACATTTTTTCATGAAAAGTGATGGAACGGCACCTTCCTAGCAACATATACGGATCAAATTCCCCAGACACACATAACTAGATGTAATAAGTGTAATCAACCACAAACCATCCACAGAAACCACGTTCCAATACCCGTTCCGGCTGGTAATACACTTTTTTATGAAAAGTGATGGAACAGCACCTTTCCAGCAAACCAGATACATCAAATTCACCAGCCACACATAACTAGATGTGATAAGTGTAATCAACCACAAACCATCCACAGAAACCATGTTCCAATACACATTCTGGCCGGTCATATGCTTTTTCATGAAAAGTGGCGGAACGGCACCGTCCCAGTAAACCAGATACATCAAATTCACCAGTCACGCATAACTATATGTAATGAGTGTAATCAGCCACAAACCATCCACAGAAACCACATTATAATATCTCTTCTGGGCTGTAATACACTTTCTTATGAAAATTGATGAACGGCACATTCCTAGCAACATATACAGATCAAATTCCCCAGCCACACATAACTAGATGTGATAAGTGTAATCAACCACAAACCATCCACAGAAACCACATTCCAATACACATTCCGGCCGGTCATATGTTTTTTCTTGAAAAGTGACGGAACGGCACCTTCCCAGTAAACTAGATACATAAAATTCACCAGTCATGCATGCCTAAATCCGTCTAATCAGCCACAAACCATCCACATAATATCTGTTCCGACCTTTAATACGCTTTTTTGTGTGAAAATTGACGGAACGGCACCTTCCCAGCAACATATACAGATCAGATTCACCATCCACAGATAACTAGTTGTAATAGGTGTAATCAACCACAAAACATTAACAGAAACCACGTTCCAATACCCTTTCCGGCCGGTAATACGCTTTTTCATGACAAGTGATGGAACGGCACCTTCCCAGCAAACCAGATACATCAAATTCACCAGTCAAACATGATTAAATGTAATGAGTTTAATCATCCACAAACCATCCACAGAAACCACATTATGATATCTATTCCATCTGTAATACACTTTTTCATTAAAAGTGAAGGAATGGCACTTTATCAGCAACATATACTGAAAAAATTCACCAGTCATACATAACTAGATGTGATAAGTGTAATTAACCACAAAACATTAACAGAAACCACGTTCCAATACTCTTTCCGGCCGTTAATACACTTTTTCATGAAAAGTGATGGAACGGCACCTTCCCAACAAACCAGATACATCAAATTCACCAGTCAAACATGATTAAATGTAATGAGTTTAATCAGCCACAAACCATCGACAGAAACCACATTATGATATCTGTTCCATCTGTAATACACTTTTTCAGCAAATTCACCAGTCAAGCATGACTAAATGTAATGAATTTAATCAGCCACAAACCATCCACAGAAACCACATTATGATATCTGCCCCAGTCTGTAATACACTTTTTCATGAAAAGTGACGGAACGGCACCTTCCTATCAACATATACGGATCAAATTCCCCAGCCACACATAACTAGATGTAATAAGTGTAATCAAGCACAAACCATCCACAGAAACCACGTTCCAATACCGTTCTGGCTGGTAATACACTTAATCATGAAAAGTGATGGAACAGTACCTTTCCAGCAAACCAGATACATCAAATTCACCAGTCACGCATGACTAAATGTAATCAGTGTAATCAGCCACAAACCATCCACAGAAACCACATTATTATATATGTTCCGGTCTTTAATAGGCCTTTTCATGAAAAGTGATAGAATGGCACCTTCCCAACAACATATACAGACCAAATTCACTAGCCACACATAACTAGATGTGATAAGTGTAATCAACCACAAACCATCCACAGAAACCACATTATAATATCTCTTCCGGGCTGTAATACGCTTTCTTATGAAAAGTGACGAACGGCACCTTCCTAGCAACATATACAGATCAAATTCCCCAGCCACACATAACTAGATGTGATAAGTGTAATCAACCACAAACCATCCACAGAAACCACATTCCAATACACATTCCGGACGGTTATATGCTTTTTCATGAAAAGTGACGGAACGACACCTTCCCAGTAAACTAGATATATAAAATTCACCAGTCATGCATGCCTAAATCCGTCTAATCAGCCACAAACCATCCACAGAAACCACATTTTAATATCTGTTCTGACCTTTAATACGCTTTTTTGTGTGAAAATTGATGGAACGGCACCTTCCCAGCAACATATACAGATCAGATTCACCAGCCTCACATAACTAGATGTAATAAGTGTAATCAACCACAAAACATTAACAGAAACCATGTTGCAATACCCTTTCCAGCCGGTAATATGCTTTTTCATGAAAAGTGATGGAACGGCACCTTCCCAGCAAACCAGATACATCAAATTCACCAGTCAAACATGATTAAATGTAATGAGTTTAATCAGCCACAAACCATCCACAGAAATGACATTATGATATCTGTTCCCTCTCTAATACACTTTTTCATTAAAAGTGACGGAATGGCACTTTATCAGCAACATATACTGAAAAATTTCACCAGTCATACATAACATATTCCAGACGGTAATATGCTTTTTCATGAAAAGTGATGGAACGGCACCTTCCCAGCAAACCAGATACATCAAATTCACCAGTCAAACATGATTAAATGTAATGAGTTTAATCATCCACAAACCATCCACAGAAACCACATTATGATATCTATTCCATCTGTAATACACTTTTTCATTAAAAGTGAAGGAATGGCACTTTATCAGCAACATATACTGAAAAAATTCACCAGTCATACATAACTAGATGTGATAAGTGTAATTAACCACAAAACATTAACAGAAACCACGTTCCAATACTCTTTCCGGCCGTTAATACACTTTTTCATGAAAAGTGATGGAACGGCACCTTCCCAACAAACCAGATACATCAAATTCACCAGTCAAACATGATTAAATGTAATGAGTTTAATCAGCCACAAACCATCGACAGAAACCACATTATGATATCTGTTCCATCTGTAATACACTTTTTCAGCAAATTCACCAGTCAAGCATGACTAAATGTAATGAATTTAATCAGCCACAAACCATCCACAGAAACCACATTATGATATCTGCCCCAGTCTGTAATACACTTTTTCATGAAAAGTGACGGAACGGCACCTTCCTATCAACATATACGGATCAAATTCCCCAGCCACACATAACTAGATGTAATAAGTGTAATCAAGCACAAACCATCCACAGAAACCACGTTCCAATACCGTTCTGGCTGGTAATACACTTAATCATGAAAAGTGATGGAACAGTACCTTTCCAGCAAACCAGATACATCAAATTCACCAGTCACGCATGACTAAATGTAATCAGTGTAATCAGCCACAAACCATCCACAGAAACCACATTATTATATATGTTCCGGTCTTTAATAGGCCTTTTCATGAAAAGTGATAGAATGGCACCTTCCCAGCAACATATACAGACCAAATTCACTAGCCACACATAACTAGATGTGATAAGTGTAATCAACCACAAACCATCCACAGAAACCACATTATAATATCTCTTCCGGGCTGTAATACGCTTTCTTATGAAAAGTGACGAACGGCACCTTCCTAGCAACATATACAGATCAAATTCCCCAGCCACACATAACTAGATGTGATAAGTGTAATCAACCACAAACCATCCACAGAAACCACATTCCAATACACATTCCGGACGGTTATATGCTTTTTCATGAAAAGTGACGGAACGACACCTTCCCAGTAAACTAGATATATAAAATTCACCAGTCATGCATGCCTAAATCCGTCTAATCAGCCACAAACCATCCACAGAAACCACATTTTAATATCTGTTCTGACCTTTAATACGCTTTTTTGTGTGAAAATTGATGGAACGGCACCTTCCCAGCAACATATACAGATCAGATTCACCAGCCTCACATAACTAGATGTAATAAGTGTAATCAACCACAAAACATTAACAGAAACCATGTTGCAATACCCTTTCCAGCCGGTAATATGCTTTTTCATGAAAAGTGATGGAACGGCACCTTCCCAGCAAACCAGATACATCAAATTCACCAGTCAAACATGATTAAATGTAATGAGTTTAATCAGCCACAAACCATCCACAGAAATGACATTATGATATCTGTTCCCTCTCTAATACACTTTTTCATTAAAAGTGACGGAATGGCACTTTATCAGCAACATATACTGAAAAATTTCACCAGTCATACATAACATATTCCAGACGGTAATATGCTTTTTCATGAAAAGTGACGGAACGGCACCTTCCAAGTAAACCAGATACATCAAATTCACCTGTCATGCATGACTATATGTAATGAGTGTAATCAATCACAAACCATCAACAGAAACCACGTTCCAATACCCGTTTTAGTCTGTAATACGCTTTTTCATGAAAAGTGACGGAACGGCACCTTCCCAGCAAAATATACAGACAAAATTCATCAGTCATAGATAACTAGATGTGATAAGTGTAATCAATCACAAACCATCCACAGAAACCAATCACAAACCATCCACAGAAACCACGTTCCAAAACCCGTTCCGGTCTGTAATACGCTTTTTTAAGAAAAGTGACGGAACGGCACCTTCCCAGCAAACCAGATACATCAAATTCACCAGTCAAGCATGACTAAATTTAATGAATTTAATCAGCCACAAACCATTCACAGAAACCACATTATGATATCTGTTCCGGCCTGTAATATGCTTTTTTATGAAAAGTGATGGAACAGCACCTTCCCAGCAACATATACAGACCAAATTTACCAGCCACACATAAATAGATGTGATAACTGTAATCAACCACAAACCATCAACAGAAACCATGTTCCAATACCCATTCAGGCTGGTAATATGCTTTTTTATGAAAAGTGACGGAACGGCACCTTCCCAGTAAACCAGATACATCAAATTCATCAGTCACACATGACTAAATGTAAAAAGAGTAATCAGCCACAAACCATCCACAGAAAAAACATTATGAGATCTCTTCCGGCCTTTAATAAGCTTTTTTTGTAAAAAGTGACTGAACGACACCTTCCTAGCAACATATACAGATCAAATTCACCAGTCACACATTACTAGATGTAATAAGTGTAATCAACCACAAACCATCCACAGAAACCATGTTCCAATACCCGTTCAGGCCGGTAATACGCTTTTTCATGAAAAGTGATAGAACTGCACCTTCCCAGCAAAATTCAAGCATGACTAAATGTAATAAGTGTAATCAGCCACAAACCATCCACAGAAACCACATTATGATATCTGTTCCAGCCTGTAATACACTTTTTCATGAAAAGTGACAGAACTGCACCTTCCCAGCAACATATACAGACATCACATCTAGTTATGTATGGCTGGTGAATTTTGTCTGTATATTTTGCTGGGAAGGTGCTGTTCCGTCACTTTTCATAAAAAGTGTATTTTATGGCCGGAACGGGTATTGGAACGTGGTTTCTGTGGATGGTTTGTGATTGATTACCCTTATCACATCTAGTTATGTATGTCTGGTGAATTTTAAGGGTAATCAATCACAAACCATCCACAGAATCCACGTTCCAATACCCTTTCCGGCCTGTAATACGCTTTTTTTGAAAAGTGACGGAACAGCACCTTCCCAGCAACATATACAGACCAAATTTACCAGCCACACATAAATAGATGAGATTAGTGTAATAAACCACAAACCATTGACAGAAACAATGTTCTAATACCCGTTCCGGCAATATGCTTTTTCATGAAAAGTGACGGAACAGCACCTTCCCAGCAAACCAGATACATCAAATTCACCAGTCACACATGTCTAAATATAAAACGTGTAATCAGCCAAAAACCATCCACAGAAACCACATTATGATATCTGTTACGGCCTGTAATACGCTTTTTCATGAAAAGTGACAGCACAGCACCTTTCAAGCAACATAGACAGACACAATTCACCAGACCCACATAACTAGATGTGATAAGGGTAATCAATTACAAACTATCCACAGAAACCACCGCCCAATACCCGTTCTGGCCGGTAATACGCTTTTTCATGAAAAGTGATGGAACAGCACCTTACCAGCAAACCAAATGCACCAAATTCACCAGTCACACATGACTAAATGTAATAAGTGTAATCAGCCACAAACCATCCACAGAAACCACATTATGATATCTGCTCCGGCCTTTAATACACTTTATTATGAAAAGTGATGGAACAGCCCCTTCCCAGCAACATATGCAGACAAAATTCACCAGCCACACATAACTAGGTATAAGTGTAATCAACCACACTGGTGTATCTGGTTTGCTTGGAAGGTGCCGTTCCGTCACTTTGAATGAAAAAGCGTATTACCGGCTGGAATGGGTATTGGAACATGGTTTCTGTGGATGGTTCGTGGTTGATAGCACTTATTACATTTTTTCATGTGTGACTAGTGAATTTGGTGTATCTTGGTTTCTGGGAAAGTGAAGTTCCGTCACTTTGCATGAAAAAGCATATTACAGGCTGGAACGGGTACTGGCATGTGGTTTCTGGGGATCATTTGGGGTTGATTACACTTATAACATCTAGTAAGGTGCTGTTCCGCTACTTTTAATAAAAAAAACATATTACATGCCGTAACAGATATCATAATGTGGTTTCTGTGGATGGTTTGTGGCTGATTACACATCTAGTTGTGTCTGGTGAATTTGGTCTGTATATGTTGATGTGAAGGTGCCAGTCCATCACTTTTCATGAAAAAGCATATTACAGGCCGGAAAAGATATCATAATGTGGTTTATGTGGATGATTTGTGGCTGATTACACTTATTACATTTAGTCATGTGCGACTGGTGAATTTGGTGTATTTTGTTTTCTGGTAAGGTCCAGTTCCGTCACTTTTCATAAAAAAGCGTTTTACCGGCCAGAACGGGTATTGGAACGTAGTTTCTGTGGATTGTTTGTGGTTTATTACACTTATCACATTTAGTTATGTGGGGCTGGTGAATTCGGTCTGTCTATGTTGCTGGGAAGGTGCTGTTCCATCACTTTTCATGAAAAACCTTATTACAGGCCGGAACAGGTATTGAAATGTGGTTACTGTGGATATTTTGTAGTTAATTACACTTATTTCATCTAGCTATGTGTGTCTGGTGAATTTGGTCTGTATATGTTGCTCCAAAGGTTACGTTGCGTCACTTCATGAAAAAGTTTATTACAGGCCGGAACAGATATCATAAAGTGGTTTCTGTGGATGGTTTGTGGCGGATTACACTCATTACATTTAGTCATGCGTGACTGGTGAATTTGATGATTCTGGTTTGCTTGGAAGGTGCCGTTCCATCACTTTTCATGAAAAAGCGTATTACCAGCCAGAATGGGTATTGGAACATGGTTTCTGTGGATGGTTTGTGGTTGATTTCATTTATTACTTCTAGTTATGTGTGACTGGGGAATTTGATCTGTATTTGTTGCTAAGAAGGTGCCGTTCCGTCACTTTTTACGAAAAAAAGCATATACATTTAGTCATGTGTGACTGGTGAATTTGATGTATCTGGTTTGCTGGGAAGGTGCCGTTCCATCACTTTTCATGAAAAAGCGTATTACAGAATGGAACAGATATTGGAACATGGTTTCTGTGGATGGTTTGTGGTTTATTACACTAATCACATCTATTTATGTGTGGCTGGTATATTTGTTCTGTATATGTTTGCTGGGAAGGTGTCATTCCGTCACTTTTCATGAAAAAGCATATTACAGACCGGAACGGGTATTGGAACGTGGTTTCTGTGGATGGTTTGTGATTGATTACATTTATCACATCTAGTTATGTATGACTGGTGAATTTTGTCTGTATATGTTGCTGGGAAGGTGCCGTCCCGTCAATTTTAACAAAAAAAGGTATTAAAGGCCGGAACAGATATCATAAGGTGGTTTCTGTGGATGGTTTGTGGCTGATTACACTCATTACATTTAGTCATGTGTGACTGGTAAAATTAATGTATCTGGTTTACTGGGAAGGTGCCATTCAGTCACTTTTCATGGCAAAGCATATTACCGGCCGCAATGTATATTGGAACGTGGTTTCTGTGGATGGTTTCTGGTTTATTACACTTATCACATCTAGTTATTTGTGGCTGGTGAATTTGGTCTGTATATGTCACTGGTAAGGTGCCGTTCCGTCACTTTTCATGAAAAGGCGTATTAAAGGCCGGAACAGATATAATAATGTGGTTTCTGTGGATGGTTTGTGGCTGATTACACTCATTACATTTAGTCATGTGTGACTGGTAAATTTGATATATATGGTTTGCTGGGAAAGTGCTGTTCCATCACTTTTCATGAAAAAGCGTATTACAGGCTGGAACAGGTAATGGAACGTGGTTTCTGTGGATGGTTTGTGGTTGATTACTAGCTAGGAAGGTGTGTTCCGTCACTTTCATGAAAAAGTGTATCTCAGGCATTGGAACGTGGTTTCTGTGGATGGTTTGTGGCTGATTACACTTTTTACATTTAGTCACGTGTGATTTCTGAATTTGGTGTATCTGGTTTTCTGGGAAGGTGCTGTTCCGGGCTGTTATGTTTGGTTCCAGACACTATTTTGGTAGTTAAAGGGTTAATTAAATATTACATCATATTCCTAAACAGTTCTCAATAGTCTCTAACACATCCCATTGTATTTTCAATCAATTTCCTTTATAAAAGGCCTGTTCCGTTCCGCTCCGGCTTTTCCACCGTTCCAATATAAAATCCTCCCTCTTAAATCAATATGCTTAATCCATGACAGTATGACCCCTTATCCAATATGTGGTGTATTATGGTATTAACAGTTCATCAATTTTATGTGTTTGTACACTTACAATATCACCACAATCTTTATTATTAAGGATCATCACAGTGTGTCCAGTTCTAAGTACTGCGGGTTTTTAAAATTAGATCAAGTCAATCGCATATGTCTATGATCCACAAACTTAAAGGGACACTCAATCAAAATTAAACTTTCATTATTCAGATAGAGCATTCAATTTTAAACTACTTTCCAATTTACTTCCATTAACAAAATGTGCACAGTCTTTTTATATTTAAACTTCTTGAATCACCAGCTCCGACTGAGCATGTGCAAGAATAAGCGTGTATGCATTTGTGAATGGCTGATTGCTGTCACATGGTACGTGTATGCATTTGTGATTGGCTGATGGCTGTCACATGGTACAGTGGGAGTGGAAAAAGACATAACTTTTAAAATTGTCAGAAAAAAAATCTACTACTCATTTGAAGTTCAGACTAAGTGCTATTGCATTGTCTTGTTAGCTTGTATTTGTTGATTATGCAAATCTACTGTGTTGACTGGTCCTTTAAGTAATAAATATATTAGAGGTTGAAAAAATATATATATATCTCGTAGTGCAGTAGATTGAAATTAGCTTTGTTATAAATCACACGTATATAGTCACGCAGTAGATATAACATCTGGTCAAACTATTTAGCTGTTACAGTGAAGAACAGCTGTTATATAAAGATAACCGTCCTTGTGGTTTAATATGGTTGTAATAGTATCTGTGATTTAGAAATAAACTACATTTGGATAAAATGAGCCGCTATTGTTGCGCTATTAGTAGAATTGAGGTAAATTAGCGTTACGGTGAACAAAGCGGTATAGCAACTTTATTTCAACCCCTTATCCTATATGTGGTATGTTATGGGGTTAACAGTTCATCAATTTTGTATATTTGTGCACTTACAGTATCTTTATTGTTAAAGATCATCACCGTGTGTCTAGTTCTAAGTACCCATGTAAAGTCCCGCAGTAGATATAACATCTGATCATTATATATAGCGTTACAGTATAGAACCGCTGTTGTATAAAAATAACCGTCCGTGTGGTTCAATATAATTGTAAGAGTATCTATAATTCAGGAATGCACTACCGTTAGATAAAATGAGCCTTTATATAACAGCGGTCCTTCACCGTATTGGCTAAATAGTTTGACCAGATGTTATATCTACTGCGTGACTATATACGTGTGATTTATAACAAAGCTAATTTCAATCTATTGCACTACGAGATATATATATATATTTTCAACCTCTAATATATTTATTACTACACGGCTAGATTACGAGTCTTGCGTTAGGCTTAAAAAGCAGCGTTGGCCGGTCCCAACGCTGCCTTTTAACTCCCGCTGGTATTACGAGTCTTGAAGTTACAGGTGTACCGCTCACTTTTTTGGCCAGGCTCGGAAATACCGCAAAACCACTTACGTCAATTGTGTATCCTATATTTTCAATGGGACTTGCATAGCGCCGGTATTACGAGTCTGACCAAAAGTGAGCAGTAGACCATCTCCTGTCAAGACTGTTATCGCATTTAAAAGTCAGTAGTTAAGAGTTTTACACTACGCCGTAGCATAAAACTCTTAACTATAGTGCTAAAAAGTACACTAACACCCATAAACTACCTATTAACCCCTAAACCGAGGTCCCCCTCCACATCGCAGACACTAAAATAAATATTTTAACCCCTAATCTGCCAAACTGGACATCGCCGCCACTATAATAAATATATTAACCCCTGAACCGTGACACTCCCGCACCGCAAACGCTATTTAAATATTATTAACCCCTAATCTGCCGGCCCTAACATTGCCGCCACCTACCTACATTTATTAACCCCTAGGTTAGTTATTACTAGGTAGTTATTAAATAGTTAATAACTATTTAATAACTATTGTACCTAGTTAAAATAAATACAAACTTGCCTGTAAAATAAAAATAAACCCTAAGCTAGCTACAATGTAACTATTAGTTATATTGTAGCTAGCTTAGGGTTTATTTTATAGGTAAGTATTTAGTTTTAAATAGGAATTATTTAATTAATTGTAGTAATTTTATTTAGATTTATTTAAATTATATTTAAGTTAGGGGGTGTTAGGGTTAGACTTAGGTATATGGGTTAATAACTTTATTATTGTGGCGGCGACGTTGGGGGCGGCAGAATAGGGGTTAATAAATGTAGTTAGGTTGCAGCGACATTGGGGGCGGCAGAGTAGGGGTTAATAAATATAATGTAGGTGTTGGCGATGTTGGGGGCAGCATATTAGGGGTTCATAAGTATAATGTAGGTGGCGGAGGTGTCTGGAGCGGCAGATTAGGGGTTAATAACATTATGCAGGTGTCGGCGATGTCGGGGCAGCAGATTAGGGGTTAATAAGTATAAGATTAGGGGTGTTTAGACTCAGGGTTCATGTTAGGGTGTTAGGTGTAGACATAAATATATTTTCCCCATAGGAATCAATGTGGCTGCGTTATGAGCTTTACGCTGCTTTTTTGCAGGTGTTAGTTTTTTTTTTCAGTCGGCTCTCCCCCATTAATTCCTATGGGGAAATTGTGCACGAGCACGTTCAGCCAGCTCACCGCTAACGTAAGCAGCGCTGGTATTGAGGTGAGATGTGGAGCAAAATTTTGCTCTACGCTCACTTTTTTGTGGCTAACGCCGGGTTTGTAAAAACCTGTAATACCAGCGCTGTCTGTAAGTGAGCGGTGAGCATAACTTGCTCGTTAGCACCGCACCCCTGTTAACGCAAAACTCCTAATCTAGGCGCTAGTTTGTAGATCATAGACATATGCGATTGACTTGATATCATTTAAAAAAAACGCAGTACTTAGAACTAGACACACTGTGATGATCCTTAATAATAAAGATTGTGGTGATACTGTAAGTGTACAAACACATACAATTGATGAACTGTTAATACCATAATACACCACATATTGGCTAAGGGGTCATACTGTCATTGATTAAGCATATTGATTTAAGAGGGAGGATTTTATATAAGCACATTCAATATTAGAATTTATGGTGATGATTATTCTAAGCCTCTATTGGTGTATTTAAAACTAACGGAACTGTGTATATATACAAAACTATTTGAGTGATACACTACACTTACAATAAGGTGTAATAACGAAGACACATAATAAATCCCCTTTTCTGAAAATGTATGTGACCACTTGGCGATTTATTTCAGTTCTATATAAAATCATATTATTGTCATGATCTCAGAATTGAGCATGAACCACCCAGAGTAAACACATTATAGACCTATTATTTAAGTCAAAATCCTGGCTACTTAGTTATAACTCACTATACACTCATCAGGACTTTACTTTTGCAGCTAACTATTGTGATTTAATTTCAAACCCATTGTTGAGATTTACGTTATTATTAATATTTAGATCACAAGTGTTGAGAATCTTTAGAGGACAAATAAACTCTTATTGTGATCTTCCTTAAATATATTACATTGTTAATTGGTATTGGTGATTATTTTAATTTGTTTGTCATTTAACCAAACAATTTTGTTTTTTTATATTTTCTATTATTAATAAAAGTTATGTTTTATTAATCCTGTTTGGAAACTTCTGTCTTATAGTCAGGGCCCTGAGTGCTTTATGTGCATAAGTAGTAATAGTATGGAGGTTATGTCAAACTTTTTTGACAGGTGGACACGCCCCTTTCTCCTCCCTTAAACCCGCCCCTTTCCACTCCCACTTTTACGCCCCTTTTTGATATCAATTTGATATAAAATTGATATAAAAAGGGGTTTGATACGAATTTGATATAAAATCGATATTAAAAAAGTGTTTTTAATACGAATTTGATATAAAATTGATATTAAATAGTTTTTTTTTATTAGGATTTGGATTAAAAGGTTATAAGAGGTTATTAAGCTTATTTTGATATGGTTGATTAGGAGCTTTATAAAAGACTATAACGTTTAATATTATTTAATTAAAAAAGGTATAAAGTATACTTTGATATTGTATTCTATTAAAAGGGGGATATAAAATCTTAATATATATATATATCCTCTATAATGTTCAATAGGTTTAATAAGGCATGTCAGGACTTGCTATGAAAAAAAAAAGATATAAAATGTAATAGGATTAAAAGGGGTGTTATAAGAGTGTATAAAATTCAATTGTTTTGATATTTTCTTTTATTAGGATACTTTTTGGAGAATTGATATCCCCTTATGCCATTTCTCTTATGTGTTTTTATCAATGATTTATGCATAAGCACCATTTTCTCTTTCACTGTTGGGATAATAAACACTAATTTACCCCCCTACTAGTATTAAATTCTATGAGGAAAAGCCTGAGTAGTGCCATTGTTCGTGGGTTGTAGCAAGTTTCTGGTATATACCTGGTACATTTTCATTAGATCAACCTTTATCTTCTGAAAGAACCATTTATGGGAGCCAATATTACAGCACCAATGCATCTTAACATAAAATCATACAATGTGTGGTACCTCCCCTCTTACCTATCACATTAAATCATACAATGTGCGGTACCTCCCCTCTTACCTCTCACATTAAATCATACAATGTGTGATATCCCCCCCTTACCTATCACATTAAATCATACAATGTGCGGTACCTCCCCTCTTACCTCTCACATTAAATCATACAATGTTTTGTACCTCCCCTCTTACCTCTCATATTAAATCATACAATGTGTGGTACCTCCCCTCTTACCTATCACATTAAATCATACAATGTGTGGTACCTCCACTCTTACCTCTCACATTAAATCATACAATGTGTGGTACCTCCCCTCTTACCTCTCACATTAAATCATACAATGTGTGGTACCTTCCCTACCCCTCACATTAAATCATACAATGTGTGGTACCTCCCCTCTTACCTCTCACATTAAATCATACAATGTTTTGTACCTCCCCTCTTACCTCTCACATTAAATCATACAATGTGTGGTACCTCCCCTCTTACCTATCACATTAAATCATACAATGTGTGGTACCTCCACTCTTACCTCTCATATTAAATCATACAATGTGTGGTACCTCCCCTCTTACCACTCACATTAAATCATACAATGTGTGGTACCTCCCCTCTTACCTCTCATATTATATCATACAATGTGTGGTACCTCCCCTCTTACCTCTCACATTAAATCATACAAAGTTTTGTACCTCCCCTCTTACCTATCACATTAAATCATACAATGTGTGGTACCTCCACTCTTACCTCTCACATTAAATCATACAATGTGAGGTACCTCCCCTCTTACCGCTCACATTAAATCATACAATGTGTGGTACCTCCCCTCTTACCTCTCACATTAAATCATACAATGTGTGGTACCTCCCCTCTTACCTCTCACATTAAATCATAAAATGTGTGGTACCTCCCCTCTTACCTATCACATTAAATCATACAATGTGTGGTACCTCCACTCTTACCTCTCACATTAAATCATACAATGTGTGGTACCTCCCCTCTTACCCCTCACATTAAATCATACAATGTGTGGTACCTCCCCTCTTACCTCTCACATTAAATCATACAATGTGTGGTACCTTCCCTACCCCTCACATTAAATCATACAATGTGTGGTACCTCCCCTCTTACCTATCACATTAAATCATACAATGTGAGGTACCTCCCCTCTTACCTCTCACATTAAATCATACAATGTGTGGTACCCCCCCTCTTACCTATCACATTAAATCATACAATGTGCGGTAGCCCCCTCTTACCCCTCACATTAAATCATACAATGTGTGGTACCTCCCCTCTTACCTCTCACATTAAATCATACAATGTGCGGTAGCCCCCTCTTACCCCTCACATTAAATCATACAAAGTGTGGTACCTCCCCTCTTACCTCTCACATTAAATCATACAATGTGTGGTACCTCCCCTCTTACCTCTCACATTAAATCATACAATGTGTGGTACCTCCCCTCTTACCTCTCGCATTAAATCATACAATGTGTGGTAACCCCCCTCTTACCTATCACATTAAATCATACAATGTGCGGTACCTCCCCTCTTATCTCTCGCATTAAATAATACAATGTGTGGTACCTCCCCTTACCTATCACATTAAATCATACAATGTATGGTACTTCCCCTTATCCCTCACATTAAATCATACAATGTGTTGTACCTCCCCTCTTACCCCTCAAATTAAATCATACAATGTGCGCTACCTCCCATCTTACCCCTCATATTAAATCATACAATGTGTGGTACCTCCCCTATTACCCCTCACATTAAATCATACAATGTGTGGTACCTCCCCTCTTACACCTCACATTAAATCATACAATGTGCGGTACCTCCCCTCTTACCTCTCACAATAAATCATACAATGTGTGGTACCTCCCCTCTTGCCTCTCACATTAAATCATACAATGTGTGGTACCTCCCCTCTTACCTCTCACATTAAATTGTACAATGTGTGGTACCTCCCCTTACCTCTCATATTAAATCATACAATGTGTGGTACCTCCCATCTTACCCCTCACATTAAATCATACAATGTGTGGTACCTCCCCTCTTACCCCTCACATTAAATCATACAATGTGTGGTAGTCCCTTCTTACCCCTCACATTAAATCATACAATGTGTGGTAGTCCCCTCTTACCCCTCACATTAAATCATACACTGTGTGGTACCTCCCCTCTTACCCCTCACATTAAATTATACAATGTGTGATACCTCCCCTCTTATCCCTCACATTAAATTATACAATGTGTGGTACCTCCCCTCTTACCTCTCACAATAAATCATACAATGTGTGGTACCTCCCCTCTTACCTCTCACATTAAATCATACAATGTATGGTACCTCCCCTCTTACCTCTCACTTTAAATCATACAATGTGTGGTACCTCCCCTCTTAACCCTCACATTAAATCATACAATGTGTGGTACCTCCCCTCTTTCCCCTCACATTAAATTATACAATGTGTGGTACCTCCCCTCTTACCCCTCACATTAAATTATACAATGTGTGGTACCTCCCCTCTTACCTCTCATATTAAATCATACAATGTGTGGTACCTCCCCTTACTCCTCACATTAAATCATACAATGTGTGGTACCTCCCATTACTCCTCATATTAAATCATACAATGTGTGGTACCTCCCCTCTTACCCCTCACAACTATTACTAACTAGCTGCCGATTTGGTTAATTCCGAGAGCGAGCGCTGAAAAAGCGCTTTGAGTCCCACTGGGAGAAAGGCGCGATATAAATACTAGTTATTATTATTATTATTATAAACCATACAATGTGTGGTACCTCCCCTCTTACCCCTCACATTAAATAATACAATGTGTAGTACCTCACCTCTTACCCCTCACATTAAATAATACAATGTGTGGTACCTCCCCTCTTACCACTCACATTAAATCATACAATGTGCGGTACCTCCCCTCTTACCTCTCACATTAAATTATACAATGTTTTGTACCTCCCCTCTTACCTCTCACATTAAATCATACAATGTGTGGTACCTCCCCTCTTACCTATCACATTAAATCATACAATGTGTGGTACCTCCACTCTTACCTCTCACATTAAATCATACAATGTGTGGTACCTCCCCTCTTACCTCTCACATTAAATCATACAATGTGTGGTACCTTCCCTACCCCTCACATTAAATCATACAATGTGTGGTACCTCCCCTCTTACCTCTCACATTAAATCATACAATGTTTTGTACCTCCCCTCTTACCTCTCACATTAAATCATACAATGTGTGGTACCTCCCCTCTTACCTATCACATTAAATCATACAATGTGTGGTACCTCCACTCTTACCTCTCACATTAAATCATACAATGTGTGGTACCTCCCCTCTTACCACTCACATTAAATCATACAATGTGTGGTACCTCCCCTCTTACCTCTCATATTATATCATACAATGTGTGGTACCTCCCCTCTTACCTCTCACATTAAATCATACAATGTTTTGTACCTCCCCTCTTACCTATCACATTAAATCATACAATGTGTGGTACCTCCACTCTTACCTCTCACATTAAATCATACAATGTGAGGTACCTCCCCTCTTACCTCTCACATTAAATCATACAATATGTGGTACCTCCCCTCTTACCTCTCACATTAAATCATACAATGTGTGGTACCTCCCCTCTTACCTCTCACATTAAATCATACAATGTGTGGTACCTCCCCTCTTACCTCTCACATTAAATCATACAATGTGTGGTACCTCCCCTCTTACCTATCACATTAAATCATACAATGTGTGGTACCTCCACTCTTACCTCTTACATTAAATCATACAATGTGTGGTACCTCCCCTCTTACCCCTCACATTAAATCATACAATGTGTGGTAAATCCCCTCTTACCTCTCACATTAAATCATACAATGTGTGGTACCTTCCCTACCCCTCACATTAAATAATACAATGTGTGGTACCTCCCCTCTTACCTATCACATTAAATCATACAATGTGAGGTACCTCCCCTCTTACCTCTCACATTAAATCATACAATGTGTGGTACCCCCCCTCTTACCTATCACATTAAATCATACAATGTGCGGTAGCCCCCTCTTACCCCTCACATTAAATCATACAATGTGTGGTACCTCCCCTCTTACCTCTCACATTAAATCATACAATGTGTGGTACCTCCCCTCTTACCTCTCACATTAAATCATACAATGCGTGGTACCTCCCCTCTTACCTCTCGCATTAAATCATACAATGTGTGGTACCCCCCCTCTTACCTATCACATTAAATCATACAATGTGCGGTACCTCCCCTCTTACCTCTCACATTAAATAATACAATGTGTGGTACCTCCCCTTACCTATCACATTAAATCATACAATGTATGGTACTTCCCCTTATCCTTCACATTAAATCATACAATGTGTTGTACCTCCCCTCTTACCCCTCAAATTAAATCATACAATGTGCGCTACCTCCCATCTTACCCCTCATATTAAATCATACAATGTGTGGTACCTCCCCTATTACCCCTCACATTAAATCATACAATGTGTGGTACCTCCCCTCTTACACCTCACATTAAATCATACAATGTGCGGTACCTCCCCTCTTACCTCTCACAATAAATCATACAATGTGTGGTACCTCCCCTCTTGCCTCTCACATTAAATCATACAATGTGTGGTACCTCCCCTCTTACCTCTCACATTAAATTGTACAATGTGTGGTACCTCCCCTTACCTCTCATATTAAATCATACAATGTGTGGTACCTCCCATCTTACCCCTCACATTAAATCATACAATGTGTGGTACCTCCCCTCTTACCCCTCACATTAAATCATACAATGTGTGGTAGTCCCTTCTTACCCCTCACATTAAATCATACAATGTGTGGTAGTCCCCTCTTACCCCTCACATTAAATCATACACTGTGTGGTACCTCACCTCTTACCCCTCACATTAAATTATACAATGTGTGGTACCTCCCCTCTTACCCCTCACATTAAATTATACAATGTGTGGTACCTCCCCTCTTACCTCTCACAATAAATCATACAATGTGTGGTACCTCCCCTCTTACCTCTCACATTAAATCATACAATGTGTGGTATCTCCCCTCTTACCCCTCACATTAAATAATACAATGTGTGGTACCTCCCCACTTACATCTCATATTAAATCATACAATGTGTGGTATCTCCCCTCTTACCCCTCACATTAAATAATACAATGTGTGGTACCTCACCTCTTACCCCTCACATTAAATAATACAATGTGTGGTACCTCCCCTCTTACCACTCACATTAAATCATACAATGTGTGGTACCTCCCCTCTTACCTCTCACATTAAATCATACAATGTGTGGTACCTCCCCTCTTACCACTCACATTAAATCATACATTGTGTGGTATCTCCCATCTTACCCCTCAC
Source organism: Bombina bombina (assembly GCF_027579735.1). Lineage (NCBI taxonomy): Eukaryota > Metazoa > Chordata > Amphibia > Anura > Bombinatoridae > Bombina > Bombina bombina. Next base: position 1,565,993,675 of record NC_069499.1, on the reverse strand, counting down.
ATTAAATAATACAATGTGTGGTACCTCCCCACTTAAATCTCATATTAAATCATACAATGGGTGGTACCTCCCATCTTACCCCTCACATTAAATCATACAATGTGTGGTACCTTCCCCCTTACCCCTCACATTAAATCATACAATGTGTGGTACCTCCCCTCTTACCTCTCACATTAAATCATACAATGTGCGGTACCACTCTCTTACCCCTCACATTAAATCATACAATGTGTGGTACCTCCCCTCTTACCTCTCACATTAAATCATACAATGTGTGATACCTCCCCTTACCTCTCACATTAAATCATACAATGTGTGGTACCTCCCCTCTTACCTCTCACATTAAATCATACAATGTGTGGTACCTCCCCTTACCTCTCACATTAAATCAAACAATGTGCGGTACCTCCCCTCTTACCCCTCACATTAAATCATACAATGATCTGTACCTCCCCTCTTACCTCTCACATTAAATCATACAATGTATGGTACCTCCCCTCTTACCCCTCAGATTAAATCATACAATGTGCGGTACCTCCCCTCTTTCCTCTCACATTAAATCATACAATGTATGATACCTTCCTTCTTACCCCTCACATTAAATCATACAATGTGTGGTACCTCCCCTCTTACCTCTCACATTAAATCATACAATGTGCGGTACCTCCCCTCTTACCTCTCACATTTAATCATACAATGTGTGGTACCTCCCTTCTTACCCCTCACATTAAATCATACAATGTGCGGTACCTCCCCTCTTACCTCTCACATTAAATCATACAATGTGCGGTACCTCCCCTCTTACCTCTTACATTAAATCATACAATGTGTGGTACCTCCCCTCTTACCTCTCACATTAAATCATACAATGTGTGGTACCTCCCCTCTTACCTCTCACATTAAATCATACAATGTGTGGTAGTCCCCTCTTACCTCTCACATTAAATCATACAATGTGTGGTACCTCCCCTCTTACCTATCACATTAAATCATACAATGTGTGGTACCTCCCCTCTTACCTCTCACATTAAATCATACAATGTGCGGTACCTCCCCTCTTACCTCTCACATTAAATCATACAATGTGTGGTAGTCCCCTCTTACCCCTCACAATAAATCATACAATTTGTGGTACCTCCCCTCTTACCCTCACAATAAATCATACAATGTGTGGTACCTCCCCTCTTACCCCTCACATTAAATCATACAATGTGTGGTACCTCCCCTCTTACCTCTCACATTAAATCATACAATGTGTGGTAGTCCCCTCTTACCCCTCACAATAAATCATACAATGTGTGGTACCTCCCCTCTTGCCTCTCACATTAAATCATACAATGTGTGGTACCTCCCCTCCTGCCTCTCACATTAAATCATACAATGTGTGGTACCTCCCTTCTTATCTCTCACATTAAATCATACAATGTGTGGTAGTCCCCTCTTACCCCTCACAATAAATCATACAATGTGTGGTACCTCCCCTCTTACCCCTCACATTAAATCATACAATGTGTGGTACCTCCCCTCTTACCTCTCACATTAAATCATGCAATGTGTGGTAGTCCCCTCTTACCCCTCACAATAAATCATACAATGTGTGGTACCTCCCCTCCTGCCTCTCACATTAAATCATACAATGTGTGGTACCTCCCCTCTTGCCTCTCACATTAAATCATACAATGTGTGGTACCTCCCTTCTTATCCCTCACATTAAATCATACAATGTGTGGTACCTCCCCTCTTACCTCTCACATTAAGTCATGCAATGTGTGGTACCTCCCCTCTTGCCTCTCACATTAAATCATACAATGTGTGGTACCTCCCCTCTTACCTCTCACATTAAATCACACAATGTGTGGTACCTCCCCTCTTGCCTCTCACATTAAATCATACAATGTGCTGTACCTCCCCTCTTACCCCTCACATTAAATCATACAATGTGTGGTACCTCCCCTTTTACCTCTCACATTAAATCATACAATGTGTGGTACCTCCCGTCTTACCTATCACATTAAATCATACAATGTGTGGTACCTCCCCTCTTACCCCTCACAATAAATCATACAATTTGTGGTACCTCCCCTCTTACCCTCACAATAAATCATACAATGTGTGGTACCTCCCCTCTTACCCCTCACAATAAATCATACAATTTGTGGTACCTCCCCTCTTACCCTCACAATAAATCATACAATGTGTGGTACCTCCCCTCTTACCCCTCACATTAAATCATACAATGTGTGGTACCTCCCCTCTTACCTCTCACATTAAATCATACAATGTGTGGTAGTCCCCTCTTACCCCTCACAATAAATCATACAATGTGTGGTACCTCCCCTCTTGCCTCTCACATTAAATCATACGTGTGGTACCTCCCCTCTTGCCTCTCACATTAAATCATACAATGTGTGGTACCTCCCTTCTTATCTCTCACATTAAATCATACAATGTGTGGTAGTCCCCTCTTACCCCTCACAATAAATCATACAATGTGTGGTACCTCCCCTCTTACCCCTCACATTAAATCATACAATGTGTGGTACCTCCCCTCTTACCTCTCACATTAAATCATACAATGTGTGGTAGTCCCCTCTTACCCCTCACAATAAATCATACAATGTGTGGTACCTCCCCTCTTGCCTCTCACATTAAATCATACAATGTGTGGTACCTCCCCTCTTGCCTCTCACATTAAATCATACAATGTGTGGTACCTCCCTTCTTATCCCTCACATTAAATCATACAATGTGTGGTACCTCCCCTCTTACCTCTCACATTAAGTCATACAATGTGTGGTACCTCCCCTCTTACCTCTCACATTAAATCATACAATGTGTGGTACCTCCCCTCTTGCCTCTCACATTAAATCATACAATGTGTGGTACCTCCACTCTTACCTATCACATTAAATCATACAATGTGATGTAGCCCCCTCACTTGGCTGATTATTGCTACCGCAAGCTTGGTTAATTTTCCAAATGCCCCCCAATTCCCCTCAAAATAAACTGGTGTTTTCTTTTTAAAATAATAAAAATAAAAACATCTTTATTTTTTAAAAATATAACTGCAAAAAGCAATTATAAGGGGTTAAATGTGGAGGTGTGGATAGGGCGGAGCCTGGACACGCAGGGAGATGGCCGCACACTGAGAGGGCTCCAATCACCCATGCAGGCAAAAACAGCTAAAAAAATTCAGCTTTATTCCCCATAACCCTCTCCCAAAGCAGGGGACATAACGAGCAAAGGTTAGAGCACAGAACCCGACAATCAAAAAGCTCCGGAGAGGTGACTACCGCATAAGAGGAGATCAAATATATCCTCCGCAATCAGCAGGCTACACTTGGCAGCGGCGCCATTCACAGAATAAAAGAGGTGCATAACATAAAGACCCCACCAGGACTCACAGCGGATCCGCTCCGCTACTTCTCTGGACGGCAAGATCAGATCGAAAAGGCAGAAAATAAAGAACGGGTGAGCATCAATAGAAGGGGTATCTCTAGAGCGGGGATACTTTCTGCGTGAATATCGCGCCATAAATCAGGGATAGAACTATTGGGTACACAGCCCTCCAAAAGGGGTCATCAGGTAGAATATATTGCACGGTTGACTGAGGGGCCCTTATCACCAGCCCAGAAAATATCCTATTGACCCAGTGGGATTTGAGGCCTCTGAACTAACACGATAACCCCAATAGCAGCAGAAGCACCGGGTAGTAAGTCTGAAACACACGTGGGCAACTGATTTTCTAAACGAGCAAAGGGACAAAAAAAAAATTCTTTCAAAAAGTACATATACAGGCCCCTTATAATCTTCCCTGAAGTCCCAAGTTCAGAAACACAAATTATAATAGCAGGACGCTGCAATGGTTCTCTGCTCTTCCTAAAAGGACATATTAAGGAAATAGATCACGGCATCAAAGTAAACACAAATCCTTAATTCCTCAAGTGCCAGTATTTAATGTAATGCCTTGCAAAAGGCAGAATAAATCAGGGAAATCTAATTCCTCCAACTCACTCAGCCATTATTTAAAGCCAATTGAACCCAGGACAGAAAACTCTGAAGAACACATGGCCAGTAAACAAGCGGTCACTACAGCTCAGGTTCTTCATACTGATACACCACAGTCTCCTTTTATCACAAAAAATGACATACAACACCTTTCTTCAAAAGAGGACATACAGGGAGTCCTACAAGAGATGATAAATCTTTTTGGGGATCTAAGAAAAGATTTAAGTGCCCTAGATGATAGAGTGAGGGCGATTGAGGGACAACAAGGCTCCATTACTGAAAATATAAAGCACAACACTGAGGATCTACGGAGTCAATCTGAACAAATCTATTACTTAACTGATAAAATGGAGGATTTAGATAATCATTGCAGACGCAACAACCTTAGATTTAGGGGCATATCAGAAACTGTACATCCCACTGCGATAGAGGGTTATCTCCAGGCCCTCTTTAGGGTGATAAAGGGTACCCCTACAGCAAATGATATCCCAATTGAAAGAGCCCACAGGGCACTCAGGCCTAGGCCGCCTCCGAAAGCCCCACCTAGAGACATCATAGTTAAATTTCTACGTTTCAACGACAAGGAGGAGATCCTTAGAATTGCCGGAACCAAACACCCCATCACGCACGTAGGGGAGGAAATACAAATATTCACGGATCTATCACCAGTCACATTACAGAAGCGCAGAGAGCTATCTCACATAACTTCTCATCTTCGCAAGAACAAAGTACAGTACCGCTGGGGTTTCCCGGTATCTATCATTGTCAATCATAACAATAAAACAGTCATCTACAGGCTGGGAACCGACCCTCAATTATTCTACAAGGACCTGGCTCTGAAAAGGCCAAGCACCTCTCTCCAAGGGGGGAGACAAGCAGATCTGTCGTGACCACGGATGACAGCACCCCAGATGAGTAGACAAGTATTTTGACTGTTTAATTGGGTGGAGGAATGTGTAAATGGACATCATGAGACTGCTCATTAAAAGATATGCAGCTTAGAATAGTTTATTATTTAAGTTAACTTCTACTTCCTTGAGGGATAAGATAGAGAAATGTCTATATAGGTTGCTAAGGTGATAACATTATAAGTGATCTGAACTTTAGGATGTTTATATATTGTTTCTCCACTGGAAAGTTATATAGACTAAAAATATTAACGGAGATCAAGAAGGCTACCCACCTTTATAATATATTAATGTCTCTTTAAAGGATATTTAATTGATCGTGCATACAGACTATTCTGCTCTACTAGTTCAATATATAGCTTGAGTGTCCCCCCTTTTTTTTCTCCTCCCCCTTCTCCCCCCTCTCTCCCTTTTCCCTTCTCCCCCCACTTCCCCCTCCCCCTTCTCTCCTACCTCCCCCCATCCTCCCCCCCACCTACCCCTCTCCTTTTCTCTCCTTCCTCATCACTTTTCTCCCGTCTTTTCCCTTTCCATCCTAACCTTCTTCCTTTCCCTCCTTCCCCTCACTACCCCCCACTAAACGCTGGATTTGTATTATGTCATGTTACTGTTTGTTATTTGCCATGCAAGGGTTTACTACACCTAATTGTTGCACTTGTAATAATTGTTACACTTGATATATCTACTATCAGTTCACGTTTGTATTATTTGGAGAATAATATTTGGATAATACACAACTGGAACAACCTGAACATTATTTAATCTAAACCCACTTTCGGGCAAACTACTTTTTCTTTCTGACTTCTATTTACTTTAGTGTCCACTCTTTCCCACTTTCTTTCCCCCCCTTTTTTTTTTCTCTCCATTTGACTCCATTCCCTCCCCCACACTAAGATGCAATCCAAAACCAGTAAATTCCAAGATCACACACTACAAATAACTACAATTAATGCTAAAGGCTTAAATAACCCTGGCAAACGCTCTATAGCGTTCCGAGAACTGAACAAGCTTAATAGCCACATTTTAATGTTCCAAGAAACCCACTTCCAGAGGGGAAAAGAACCTAAGTGGTATAATGTACAATACCCCATAGCTTATTTCGCCTCCGGCTCTAACAAAAAAGCAGGAGTTGGTATACTGTTCCACAGATCACTACCGGTGAAAATACTCCATTCTGAAAAGGACCCTGAAGGTAGATACATTCTGTTGTCTGGTCTACTATATGGACATCAAATTACCCTCATTAATATATATATGCACTGAGTCAGACACACACCGGATTTTTAAAAATAGCTAATTTATGTCTAGACCACGCCGGGGGAGTGGTATTTCTGGCAGGAGATTTCAATGTCTCCCTGGAACCCCACTTGGACTCCTCAAGAGGGTCATCTAGTATCCCACATAAGAAATTAAAGGCTATCAAAAATAATCTCACACTCCATGATCTATGGAGGACATTACACCCTCTAGATCGAGATTACACCTTTTATTCTAACCCCCATAACAGTTACACTAGAATTGACCATATATACACAGACTCACAAGGCCTATCTATCACAAGCGATTGCGATATAGGATCTATAACATGGTCCGACCACGCCCCGGTTTCCTGCAAAGTTCTCTGGCCTGATGTCCCATTCTCCCACAAAATCTGGAGATTAGGACTCCCTTCTAAATGACACAAAATTAATAGAAGCAATTCAATAGAATATTGTCGAATATTTTGCTATGAACACACACACTTCCTCCTCCCAACAGATAGAATGGGAAGCCCATAAATCTGTAATTAGAGGTATATTAATAAAACACAAATCCAAATTGAACAGACAAGCAAGAGAAAGACATACTGAACTTTTGCAAAAAATCAGTTCATTAGAGTCAGTCCATAAACACAACCCATCTAATGATAAAGTCCTAACCGAACTCTCTGACACTAGGATAGCGCTTAAAGGGACACTGTACCCAAAAATTTTTTTTCGTGATTCAGATTGAGCATGAAATTTTAAGCAACTTTATAATTTACTCCTATTATCAAATTTCCTTCATTCTCTTGGTATCTTTATTTGAAATGCAAGAATGTAAGTTTAGATGCCGGCCCATTTTTGGTGAACTACCTGGGTTGTCCTTGCTGATTGGTGGATAAATCTATCCACCGATAAAAAAGTGCTTTCCAGAGTACTGAAACCAAAAAAAAGCTTAGATGCCTTCTTTTTCAAATAATGATAGCAAGAGAACGAAGAAAAATTGATAATAGGAGTAAATTAGAAAGTTGCTTAAAATTGCATGCTCTTTCTGAATTACAAAAGAAAAAATTTGGGTACAGTGTCCCTTTAAGCAACACTTGACTGAAATACACCAACGGAAAGCACTATTTCTTAAGCAATACTACTTTGAAGGGGGAAACAAACCAGGTAAGATTTTAGCCAGAAACTTAAGGAGGAAACAATTGAACACTTATGTACACTCTCTGTAGACATCAGATGGGAAAACTGTAAAAGATAGCTCTTCAATTGCAAATACCTTCAGGAACTATTATAGTAAATTATATAACCTAAAAGAGAATAGTACACAAGACAATCCATCACTTGAGGAAGGCGTAAACCGATTCTTTAAAGATTTAAAGCTCCCAAAAATATACACAGATACAGTCAACTCCCTATCTGCACATATAACCATAGAAGAACTACAACAAGCCATCAAAGACACCCCATCAGGGAAAAGCCCCGGCCCAGATGGATTAACGCTAACTTATTATAAAAAATGCGGGGAAGCCCTAGCCTCCCATATGTTGCACTTATTTAATAAACTTAGAGAGGAACCAATATTGGCTAGGAATGTCCTAGAGGCACACATAACAGTTCTTACTAAACCAGGAAAGCCAGCCTCATGCCCAGGAAATTTTAGACCTATTTCCTTGATTAATACAGACATGAAAATATTGGCTAAGATTCTAGCGAATAGGTTAAACAGACTATTGCCTGACTTAATTGCAAATGACCAGGTGGGGTTTGTCCCGGGAAGAGAGGTGAGGGATAAAATAACTAAAGTTATTCAATTAATAAATCACGCAAAGGTAGCAGGGATCCCTATGGTCTTATTCTCGACAGACGCGGAAAAGGCCTTTGATAGAGTGGGGTGGCCTTTTCTGCAAAGAGCTATGAGTGAGATGGGAATTCCAAAGGCCTTCCTAAACATGACAATGGCACTTTATTCTGCCCCAAATGCGAGGGTTCGGGTTAATGGGACGCTCTCCAAAACATTCAGCATTAGTAACGGGACGAGGCAGGGTTGCCCACTCTCACCTTTATTATTCACCATATCTATCGAGGTATTAGCTCATAAGTTTGGTTAAATGATAAAATTATAAAGGCATTGTGGTAGGAGATAAGGAATATAAGCAATCGTTATATGCAGACGATGTCCTTTTTACATTGACAGAAGCTGAAACCTCAATACCCTAGCTACTGAAAGAACTGGACTCATATGGGGCCATCTCTAATTTCCTCCTAAACTTAAATAAGTCAGAATCAATGAACATCAACACACAGGCCCAACATATTCATAACCTGACAGAGAAATATCATGTGCAGATAGTACATCACAAACTTAAATATTTAGGAATATACCTAACTCCCTGCGTACAAGATCTCTTCAAATATAATTATATCCCCTTAAAAAGAGACATTGTTAGAGACCTATCTAGCTGGAGGAATAAACCTCTGTCATGGCTGGGGAGGATAGGTGTAATTAAAATGAATATCCTCCCTAGGATCCTTTACGTTCTCCAGGCCCTACCAATCCCCCTACAGGGCAGTTACATGAGGAAATTACAAGCCATAATAGAACAGTTTATATGGACAAACATTAGACCCAGGGTTCCAAGGAAGACCATGTACATGCCAAGAGATAGAGGGGGATTAGGTCTACCAAATCTGGAAGTGTATAGGAGAGCAATACTACTACAACGAATAATCGAGTGGTCCCACAATAGCGTAGATAAAGCCTGGCTACATTTAGACAGACAAATATTCTCAATAAATAATATGGGCACACTAGCATGGACTTCCCCATTACATAGACCAAGGCTTGTAAATAAATATATCATAACGAAAGAAACTTTCACTGAGTGGGATAAAACGTTAGCTACAAGCACTCATATTTCATCCAGAAACTCTCCCCTCACACCGATCATAGAAAATGTAGAACTCCCGTTCCATAAATTGAGCTCTCGCATTAAATCACCGTATAGCCTTAAAATAGGATCCATGCAATTACTTAAGGAAAACAACAAGATTAAAACCCACTCCCAAATGGTTGAAACTCACGGAGAGATTTTCTCTTCATGGCTAAATTTTAATCAACTACTCCATTTCATATCTCACCACAAATTTCGGAATGAACTAGGCCGAGAACTTAAACCATTTGAAAAACTTTGCATTCTTCCGAACATACCGAGACATCTCGTGTCATTAGTATATAAAATAACTTCCACTGCAGAGCAGACAACACTGCCCTCTTACACGACAGGTTGGCATAAAGATTTATCTCAGGAAGTTGATCCTGACTCATGGTCTAAGGCTTTTGAGCTTACAAAACGTTCATCAGTTTCTTCCACTGTTCTAGAAATTCATATGAAGTTATTAAGTAGATGGTACCTTACTCCATCTAGACTCCACAAAATGTTTCCATCTCTGAGCAGCACTTGCTGGACAGGCTGTGGAGAAGAGGGCTCACTAATACATATATGGTGGTCCTGCCCCAGATTACAAACTTACTGGGAGAATATTTTTTTCCATCATATCACAACTACTGAACACACACATACCAAACACTCCAGAAAGCATCTTGTTTTGTTCGCTGCCCAAAATCATAGAACCAGCTAAGCTTGCACTCCTACTAATAATGATCACAGGAGCAAAAAATCTCATTCCTAAGAGGTGGAAGACGCAGAGCGTCCCTTCTGTTGAGGAGTGGAGGAGACAAGTACTGGAGTTTATCACGCTAGAAAGATATCACTATCTTAAAATAGAAAAACTAGATACTCATGAAATGATCTTGGCAGTTTGGAATGGTACCATATAAGAGCCCCACACCCCCTTCCTTCCTCCCCCCCCCTTTTTTTTTCTTCTTCTCTCTCTTCTGTCTCTTTTCCTTCACTCTTTCTTCTTCTCACTTTCAGAGATATTTGTTAAGCATGTTTCATATGGACTGAAGTTACTTTAACTACTGTTATGTTTCTCCAGCTACAAGGATCAGAACATATACTCTATAAACAAGAACTCAACGGAGAAATGGAAAAATATAAAGAAATATTATTAGAAAATTATTTATAAGAAAAGAGCTAAATACATATATTCACAACCGAGGATTTAAATAACCTCGTTATTATATATATTTCATTTTTGTTATTGACTGTATTTAACTGCAGAGATTGTAAATTTGATTTTGTTTCAATAAAGCGCTTTTGAAAAAAAAAAGTGGCGGTGTGGGGTGTTAGAAAAAAAACGACACTGAAAAGTATCTTTACATTGCGGTCTATGGGGACTGTGTGTTCCCTGTAAATATATATGTATATAATCATACATATATATTTATATTTGCTACCCATAGCTGCTCGACTTAACCCTTTCGCTGCGCTAGTTTTCACACCATGTTTGACGCATTCGCAATTCACCTAACGCACATTTACGCTGGTATTACTAAGTTGAATGAAGATCCTGTGAAGACAGAAGAGGAGACGCCACATCGAACAATATCGTCAGGACAAAGATACAGGTAAGACAGACAAATGGCAACTCACATAGGAGGAGGCACAAACAGTGCCATCAAAGACAGGCCGGAACTCTTAGTCGCCTGACAGACACACTCCTGGTATGCAAACGCCGATCATGTGGACGCGTCTCACCAATCAGGAATGCTTACTTGTAAGGCACCAGCGTCCTCGATACCTGCGCCAATCTCCTGCACAAACGTCCCGCACACATAACAGGAAGCTTAGATACGCTGCAATGTTTTCTCAGTGTAAGAGCCAAAGGAGTCTGGCTGCAGTTAGACTCCTTTGGCTCTTACACTGAGGCGACTGCAGCCAGACTCCTTTGGCTCTTACACTGAGGCGTCTGCAGCCAGACTCCTTTGGCTCTTACACTGAGGTGTCTGCAGCCAGACTCTTTTGGCTCTTACACTGAGAATACATTCCAGCTTAGTTGAGATTCCTGTTATGTGTGTGGGACGTTTGTGCAGGAGATTGATGCAGGTATCGAGGACGCTGGTGCCTGATGAGTAAGCAATCCTGATTGGTGAGATGTGACCACATGACCAGCGTTTGGATACCCGGAGTGTGTCTGTCGGGCGACTAAGAGGTCCCGGGCTGTCATTGATGGCACTTTTCGTGCCTCCTCCTATGTGAGTTGCCATTTGTCTGTCTTACCTGTATCTTTGTCCTGATGATATTGTTCGATGTGGCGTCTCCTCTTCTGTCTTCACAGGATCTTCATTTGACTACATCTTCTGGGAGAACGGCCGCCATTCTGAGTTTTTGTTCCTGATTACACCTCTGTTTGGTTTTATCATATATGAGTGCACCTCCTTAGTGTTTCCTAGCCCTATTTTGTATTATTACTAAGTTAAGCACAAATATCGATTTCGCAGAAGCCATATTTTGCACTCAACTTGTAATCAAGCCCGTAGTGTATAAAATCTGCAAAAATTTAAATCTTCTGTTCAATCTACACAACAAAAGGGTGAGCGCTAATAAATAGCTAGTGATAACCTCAATGATATATAAGCATGTAAATACAATTAGAATTGCCAGCAATTTGGCATGTTAAAGGAAAGTTCAATTTCAGATTAAGAAGTGTATCTTTCTTCCCAACGATGGCAGCCTCCTCCTCACCAACAATGGTCCAGAGATGCTATATAAAAGACAAAACAAAGGGGCGCCTCATGTGTAGTATCATCAAATAAGCATAAAGCCACAGAAAAAAAGCAAAATGGGTACTCACAAGGCTCTGGAGCACACCTATGTGCTTGTACCGACAGGCTGCAGATTTTATCAGGTGTGACAGCTCACCCACAGAGGATATCAGTCATTAACTGTAGTAGGAAAATAAAACACAGGAAAAGCACCAAATTGTGCAGATCACAAAGGATATTGTGTTTGACTTAGCACAAAGGAAGATTGGGTACTCACATGTTAGATGAGCACACTTATGTGCTAGTAGGAGCAAGCTGGCATATTATGGTAAGGTGTGTCAGCTCACCACCAAGGGACTTTTCCTTAGGATGCAATATCCAAAAGTGGCAGACTTCTGTGTGTTAGGTTCCACTCCAAGCAGGTGCAGGCAGGTAAAATCACTCAGAAGAGTATTTTTACAAATTAATAAGTTCTATTTATTAAAAACAAATTAAAATACATGTACAAAGGAGTGAACTAGGGGCATATGTTACATAAAATCACAAATAGTTCAGAGTTCTGTAACTTTAATTTGAGTGTTGACTGGCCCTTTACGTACTGAAATAAAATATGCAGTATAAAATTGTATTGTTTGATCACATTAAAAATCATAACAAAATTATTCTGCAAAACTCGCATTTTATGAAACAAAATTAAATTGTGCAAGAAAGAATCGATTTAAGGCACACGGTAGAAATTGTTATCAAACTATACTGCACATCCCAAAAACACTGTGAAATGCAATTTACAATACGAAATTCAAAGTGTAATATTTTCCTTACCATAAAAGTAGTTTCCCTGCCACTGCGATTGCGCTGAACTGGGCTGTTCCATGGGCGTATTCTAAAAACAATTTCCCCTGCAGCTTTCACTGCTTCTTTTTTTTTTGCAAATTGAAAGAAGGCAAGATTGTGTCAAAATACGCAAAACACTTATTAACCTTGAAGAAAAACACATGTATATGAAAATAGAGGCAATTGTAAGATCCCATATTAAAAGTAGAGTAATTTTATTTCTATAGGCTGCAGGATTTAATTTGTAAAGAGCATCACCTGTCCCCTGCTAACTTCGCACTCCCCAGCGAAGACATCATGCAACTTGCAGAGACAGACCATTTTACTTCAGAAATCCCTGAGGGCAGCCTTTGCAAATGTAGGGTAGGAAAACCACTTTTGGCCTAGAAAAGCTTATAGAAGCGGGCCCATAGAAACATTCATAATAATATAGAAAAACACATAAATACATAGAAATAAAAAACACAGAAACATAAAATCACAGAAACATAAAAACATACTGCTAGATTACGAGTCTTGCGTTAGCCTTAAAAAGCAGCGTTGAGAGGTCCCAACGCTGCTTTTTAACGCCCGCTGGTATTACGAGTCTTGCCGGTACAGGTGTACCGCTCACTTTTTCGGCCAGACTCGAAAATACCGCAAATCCACTTATGTCAATTGCGTATCCTATTTTTTCAATGGGACTTGCTTAACGCCGGTATTACAAGTCTTCAAAAAAGTGAGCGGTAGACCCTCTCCTGTCAAGACTGGTACCGCATTTTAAAGTCAGTAGTTAAGAGTTTTATGGGCTAACGCCGTAGCATAAAACTCTTAACTAAAGTGCTAAAAAGTACACTAACACCCATAAACTACCTATTAACCCCTAAACCGAGGCCCTCCCACATCGCAAATACAAAAAAAAAAAAATTAACCCCTAATCTGCCGAACCGGACATTGCGCCACTATAATAAATATATTAACCCCTAAACCGCTGCACTCCCGCATCGCAAACACTAGTTAAATATTATTAACCCCTATTCTGCCGTCCCTAACATCGCTGACACCTACCTACATTTATTAACCCCTAATCTCTCACCCCCAACATCGCTGCCACTATATTAAAGTTATTAACCCCTAAATCTAAGTCTAACCCTAACACCCCCCTAACTTAAATATAATTTAAATAAATCTAAATAAAATAACTATCAATAACTAAATTATTCCTATTTAAAAGTAAATACCTATAAAATAAACCCTAAGCTAGCTACAATATAACTAATAGTTACATTGTAGCTAGCTTAGGATTTATTTTTATTTTACAGGCAACTTTGTATTTATTTTAACTAGGTACAATAGTTATTAAATAGTTATTAACTATTTAATAGCTACCTAGTTAAAATAAATACAAATATACCTGTAAAATAAAACCTAACCTATATTACAATTACACCTAACACTACACTATAATTAAATTAATTCCCTAAATTAACTACAATTAAATAAAATTATCTAAAGTACAAAAAAAAACCAAGCACTAAATTACAGAAAATAATAAAATAATTACAAGTTTTTTAAACTAATTACACCTAATCTAATCCCCCTAATAAAATAAAAAAGCCCCCCAAAATAATAAAAAGCCCTACCCTATACTAAATTACAAATAGCCCTTAAAAGGGCCTTTTGCGGGGCATTGCCCCAAAGTAATCAGCTCTTTTACCTGTAACAAAAAGTGCAATACCCCCCAACATTAAAATCCACCACCCACACACCTAACCCTATTCTAAATCCCACCCAATCCCCCCTTAATAAAACCTAACACTAACCCCTTGAAGATCACCCTATCTTGAGAAGTCTTCACCCAACCCGGCCGAAGTCCTCAACGAAGCCGGGCGAAGTGGTCCTCCAGACGGGCAGAAGTCTTCATCCAAGCAGCATCTTCTATCTTCATCCATCCAACGCGGAGCATCCTCTTCGTTCTTCATCCGACGACTGAATGAAGGTTCCTTTAAATGACGTCATCCAAGATGGCGTCCCTTCAATTCCGATTGGCTGATCAGCCAATAGGATTGAACTTCAATCATATTGGCTGATTGGAGTAGCCAATAGAATGCAACCTCAATCCTATTGGCTGTTCCAATCAGCCAATAGGATTGAAATTCAGGGGTTAGGGTGTTAGGTGTAGACATAACTTTTATTTCAACATAGGAATCAATGGGGCTGCGTTAGGAGCTTTACGCTGCTTTTTTGCAGGTGTTAGTTTTGTTTTTTTTTCAGCCGGCTCTCCCCCATTGATTCCTATGGGGAAATCGTGCATGAGCACGTTTTGCCAGCTCACCGCTACCGTAAGCAGCGCTGGTATTGAGGTGAGATGTGGAGCTAAATTTTGCTCTCCGCTCACTTTTCTGCAGCTAACGCCAGGTTTGTAAAACCTGTAATACCAGCGTTCTCTGTTTGTGAGCGGTGAGATAAAACTGCTCGTTAGCACCACACACAATTACCGACAAAACTCGTAACCTAGGCGATAGACTGTAACTGCAGAAAGGAACTACAAGCAAACCTCGTTGTATTGCACTTCACTTTATTGCGCTTTGCAGATAATGCTCTTTTACAACTTGAAGTTTGTGTCAAGTAAGTTTATTGGCGCCATTTTTCCATCATATATACACATAAGCACAAAAATACACACCTATACATACACAACTATATATACCCACCACCAGCAGCAAAGAGATTATGGGGTAGATTTAACAAGCAGCGGATTCTGCTTTCTACGCCCAAAGTTTAGATAAGAAGCTAATTGACACCCCCTGCTGTGCAGAGGGTGGCATTGCACAAGCATTTCACAAGAAATGCTTGTGCAATGTTAACTGCCAACAGCGTATGCGGTCGGCATTATGCGTTGTCAGGCGGACATGATTTTCTACAGCGAAACAGGTTTGCCCGGCACTTGGTAAATCTACCCCTATGATTCATTGAAGGCTCAAATGATGTTTAGCATTTTTTTGCAATAAAGTATTTTTTAATTAAGGAATGTACATTTTTTTTTTTTTAGACATAATGCAATGCTATTGTACACTTAAAGGGACACTGAACCCAAATTTTTACTTTTGTGATTCGGATAGAGCATGCAATTTTAAACAACTTTATAATTTACTCCTATTATCAAATGTTCTTCATTCTCTTGGTATCTTTATTTGAAATGCAAGAATGTAAGTTTAGATGCCTGCCCATTTTGGTGAACAACCTCATCCACCAATAAAAAAGTGCTGTCCACTGAAACAAAAAAGCTAAGATGCCTTCTTTTTCAAATAAAGATAGCAAGAGAACAAAGAAAAAACATAATTTATGTAAGAACTTACCTGATAAATTCATTTCTTTCATATTGGCAAGAGTCCATGAGCTAGTGACGTATGGGATATACATTCCTACCAGGAGGGGCAAAGTTTCCCAAACCTCAAAATGCCTATAAATACACCCCCCACCACACCCACAATTCAGTTTAACGAATAGCCAAGAAGTGGGGTGATAAGAAAGGAGCAAAAGCATCAACAAGGAATTGGAATAATTGTGCTTTATACAAAAAAATCATAACCACCACAAAAAGGGTGGCCCTTATGGACTCTTGCCAATATGAAAGAAATGAATTTATCAGGTAAGTTCTTACATAAATTATCTTTTCTTTCATGTAATTGGCAAGAGTCCATGAGCTAGTGACGTATGGGATAGCAAATACCCAAGATGTGGAACTTCCACGCAAGAGTCACTAGAGAGGGAGGGATAAAAATAAAGACAGCCAATTCCGCTGAAAAAATAATCCACAACCCAAATCAAAAGTTTTAATCATATAATGAAAAAAAAAACATAATTTATGTAAGAACTTACCTGATAAATTCATTTCTTTCATATTAGCAAGAGTCCATGAGCTAGTGACGTATGGGATATACAATCCTACCAGGAGGGGCAAAGTTTCCCAAACCTTAAAATGCCTATAAATACACCCCTCACCACACCCACAATTCAGTTTAACGAATAGCCAAGAAGTGGGGTGATAAGAAAAAAGTGCAAAAGCATATAAAATAAGGAATTGGAATAATTGTGCTTTATACAAAAAAATCATAACCACCACAAAAAAGGGCGGGCCTCATGGACTCTTGCTAATATGAAAGAAATTAATTTATCAGGTAAGTTCTTACATAAATTATGTTTTCTTTCATGTAATTAGCAAGAGTCCATGAGCTAGTGACGTATGGGATAATGACTACCCAAGATGTGGATCTTTCCACACAAGAGTCACTAGAGAGGGAGGGATAAAATAAAGACAGCCAATTCCTGCTGAAAATAATCCACACCCAAAATAAAGTTCAATGAAAAACATAAGCAGAAGATTCAAACTGAAACCACTGCCTGAAGTACTTTTCTACCAAAAACTGCTTCAGAAGAAGAAAACACATCAAAATGGTAGAATTTAGAAAAAGTATGCAAAGAGGACCAAGTTGCTGCTTTGCAAATCTGATCAATCGAAGCTTCATTCCTAAACGCCCAGGAAGTAGAAACTGACCTAGTAGAATGAACTGTAATCCTTCGAGGCGGAATTTTACCCGACTCGACATAGGCATGATGAAATAAAGATTTCAACCAAGATGCCAAAGAAATGGCAGAAGCTTTCTGGCCTTTTCTAGAACCGGAAAAGATGACAAATAGACTAGAAGTCTTTCGGAAAGACTTAGTAGCTTAAACATAATAATACAAAGCTCTAACAGCATCCAAAGAATGCAATGATTTCTTCTTAGAATTCATAGGATTAGGACATAATGAAGGAACCACAATTTCTCTACCAAGGTTGTTAGAATTCACAACCTTAGGTAAAAAATTAAAAAGAAGTTCGCAGCACCGCCTTATCCTGATGAAAAATCAGAAAAGGAGATTCACAAGAAAGAGCAGATAATTCAGAGACTCTTCTGGCAGAAGAGATGGCCAAAAGAAACAAAACTTTCCAAGAAAGTAATATAACGACCAAAGAATGCATGGGTTCAAAAGGAGGAGCTTGAAAAGCCCCCAGAACCAAATTCAAACTCCAAGGAGGAGAAATTGACTTAATGACAGGTTTTATACGAACCAAAGCTTGTACAAAACAATGAAATATCAGGAAGATTAGCAATCCTTCTGTGAAAAAAGAACAGAAAGAGCAGAGATTTGTCCTTTCAAGGAACTTGCGGACAAACCTTTATCTAAACCATCCTGAAGAAACTGAAAAATTCTCGGTATTCAAAAAGAATGCCAAGAAAAAATGATGAGAAAGACACTAAGAAATATGTCTTCCAGACTCTATAATATATCTCTCTAGATACAGATTTACGAGCCTGTCACATAGTATTAATCACAGAGTCAGAGAAACCTTCTTTGACCAAGAATCAAGCTTTCAAACTCCATACCTTAAAATTTAAGGATTTGAGATCCTGATGGAAAAAAGGACCTTGCGACAGAAAGTCTGGTCTTAACGGAAGAGTCCACAGCTGGCAAGAGGCCATCCGGACAAGATCCGCATACCAAAACCTGTGAGGACATGCTGGAGCTACCAGCAGGACAAACGAGCATTCCTTTAGAATCTTGGAGAATACTCTTGGAAGAAGAACTAGAGGCGGAAAGATATAGGCAGGATGATACTTCCAAGGAAGTGATAATGTATCCACTGCTTCCGCCCGAGGATCCCGGGATCTGGACAGATACCAGGGAAGTTTCTTGTTTAGATGAGAAGCCATCAGATCTATTTCTGGGAGTTCCCACATTTGAACAATCTGAAGAAATACCTCTGGGTGAAGAGACCATTCGCCCGGATGCAACGTTTGGCGACTGAGATAATCCGCTTCCCAATTGTCTATACCTGGGATATGAACCGCAGAGATTAGACAGGAGCTGGATTCCGCCCAAACCAAAATTTGAGATACTTCTTTCATAGCCAGAGGACTGTGAGTCCCTCCTTGATGATTGATGTATGCCACAGCTGTGACATTGTCTATCTGAAAACAAATGAACAACTCTCTCTTCAGAAGAGGCCAAGACTGAAGAGCTCTGAAAATTGCACGGAGTTCAAAATATTGAACGGTAATCTCACCTCCTGAGATTCCCAAACCCCTTGTGCCGTCAGAGACCCCCACACAGCTCCCCAACCTGTAAGACTTGCATCTGTTGAGATTATAGTCCAGGTCGGAAGAACAAAGAAGCCCCCTGAACTAAACGATGGTGAACTGTCCACCATGTCAGAGAGTGTCGTATAATCGGTTTAAAGATATTAATTGAGATATCTTTGTGTAATCCCTGCACCACTGGTTCAGCATACAGAGCTGAAGAGGTCGCATGTGAAAACGAGCAAAGGGGATCGCATCCGATGCGGCAGTCCTAAGACCTAAAATTTCCATGCATAAGGCTACCAAAGGGAATGATTGTGACTGAAGGTTTTGACAAGCTGATATCAATGTTAAAATTCTCTTATCTGACAAGGACAGAGTCATAGACACTGAATCTATCCGGAAACCTAAAAAGGTTACCCTTGTCTGAGGAAACAATGAACTGAATGGTAAATTGATCCTCCAACCATGATCTTGAAGAAACAACACAAGTCGATTCGTATGAGATTCTGCGAAAATGTGAAGACTGAGCAAGTACCAAGATATCGTCCAAATAAGGAAATACCAAAACCCTGTTCTCTGATTACAGACAGAAGGGCACCGAGAACCTTTGAAAAAAATTCTTGGAGCTGACGCTAGGCCAAACGGTAGAGCCACAAAACTGGTAATGCTTGTCTAAAAAGAGAATCTCAGAAACTAAAAGTGATCTGGATGAATCGGAATACGCAGATATACATCCTGTAAATCTATTGTAGACATATAATGCCCTTGCTAAACAAAAGGCAGGATAGTCCTACAGTTACCATCTTGAATGTTGGTATCCTTACATAACGATTCAATATAGATAGATCCGGAACTGGTCTGAAGGAATTGACCTTCTTTGGTACAATGAAGAGATAGAATAAAACCCCAGCCCCTGTTCCAGAACTGGAACTGGCATAATTACTCCAGCCAACTCTAGATCTGAAACACATTTCAGAAATGCTGAGCCTTTGCTGTGTTTACTGGGACACGGGAAAGAAAAAAATCTCTTTGCAGGAGGCCTTAACTTGAAGCCAATTCTGTACCTTTCTGAAACAATGTTCTGAAACCAGAGATTGTGAACGGAATTGATCCAAATTTCCTTGAAGAAAACATAAACTGCCCCATACCAGCTGAGCTGGAATGAGGGCCGCACCTTCATGGGTATTTAGGAGCTGGCTATAGGTTTCTATAAGGCTTGGATATATTCCAAACTGGAAAAGATTTCCAAACTGATACCGCTCCTGAGGATGAAGGACCAGGCTTTTGTTCCTTGTTGTGAGGAAAGGAACGAAAATGATTATTAGACCTAAATTTACCTTAGATTTTTTATCCTTTGGTAAAAAAATTCCCTTCCCTCCAGTAACAGTTGAGATAATAGAATCCAACTGAAAATCGAATAATTTATTACCCTGGAAAGAAAAGGAAAGCAAAGTTGACTTAGAAGACATATCAGCATTCCAAGTTTTAAGCCATATAAAATAGCTAGAAACATATACCTGACATCAACTCTAATGATATCAAAAGATGGTATCACAAATAAAATTATTAGCATGTTATAGAATAATAATAATGCTATAAAATTATGATCTGTTACTTGTTGCGCTAAAGCTTATAACCAAAAAGTTGAAGCTACAGCAACATCCGCTAAAAATATAGCAGGTCTAAGAAGATTACCTGAACATAAGTAAGCTTTTCTTAGAAAGGATTCAATTTTCCTATCTAAAGGATCCTTAAATGAAGTACTATCTGCCATAGGAATAGTAGTACGTTTAGCAGGAGTAGAGACAGTCCCATTAACCTTAGAGATTTTGTCCCAAAACTCTAATCTGTCAGATGGCACAGGATATAATTGCTTAAACGTTTAGAAGGAGTAAATGAATTACCCAAATTATTCCATTCCCTGGAAATTACTTCAGAAATAGCATCAGGAGATTTAAAAACCTTATTTAAACGTTTAGATTTAGTATCAAGAGGACCAGAATCCTCTATTTCTAATGCAATTAATACTTCTTTAAGTAAAGAATGAATAAATTCCATCTTGAACAAATACAAAGATTTATCAGCATCAACCTCTGAGACAGAAACCTCTGAACCAGAAGAACCATTATCAGTATCAGAATGATGATGTTCATTTAAAAATTCATCTGCAAAAAAGAGAAGTTTTAAAAGACTTTTATGTATACTAGAAGGAGAAATAACAGACATAGCCTTCTTAATGGATTTAAAAATAAAATCTCTTATATTATCAGGAACACTCTGAAAATTAGATGTTGACGGAACAGCAACAGGTAATGTAACAGTACTAAAGGAAATTTTATCTGCATTAATAAGTTTGTCATGACATGCAATACAAACAACAGCTGGAGAAACAGATACCAAAAGTTTATAGCAGATACACTTAGCTTGGTAGCTCCAGCACTGGGCAGCGATTTTCCTGAAGTATCTTCTGACTCAGTTGCAACGTGGAACATCTTGCAATATGTAAAAGAAAAAACAACATATAAAGCAAAATTGATCAAATTCCTTAAATGACAGTTTCAGGAATGGGAAAAAAATGCCAGTGAACAAGCTTCTAGCAACCAGAAGCAATAAATAATGAGACTTAAATAATGTGGAGACAAAAATGACGCCCATATTTTTTAGCGCCAAAAAAGACGCCCACATTATTTGGCGCCTAAATGCTTTTGGCGCCAAAAATGACGCCACATCCGGAACGCCGACACTTTTGACGCAAGAAAACGTCAAAAAATGACGCAACTTCCGGCGACACGTATGACGCCGGAAACAGAAAAAAAAAATTTTGCGCCAAAAAAGTCTGCGCCAAGAATGACGCAATAAAATGAAGCATTTTCAGCCCCCGCGAGCTTAACAGCCCACAGGGAAAAAGTCAAATTTTTTTAAGGTAAGAAAAAATGATTGAAACAAATGCATTTATCCCAAGTATGAAACTGACTGTCTGAAAATAAGGAATGTTGAACATCCTGAGTCAAGGCAAATAAATGTTTGAATACATATATTTAGAACTTTATAAAAAAAGTGCCTAACCATAGCTTAGAGTGTCACAGAAAATAAGCTTACTTACTTACCCCAGGACACTCATCTACATGTTGTAGAAAGCCAAACCAGTACTGAAACGAAAATCAGCAGAGGTAATGGTATATATATAAGAGTATATCGTCGATCTGAAAAGGGAGGTAAGAGATGAATCTCTACGACCGATAACAGAAAACCTATGAAATAGACCCCGTAGAAGGAGATCATTGCATTCAAATAGGCAATACTCTCCTCACATCCCTCTGACATTCACTGCACGCTGAGAGGAAAACCGGGCTCCAACCTGCTGCGGAGCGCATATCAACGTAGAATCTAGCACAAACTTACTTCACCACCTCCATAGGAGGCAAAGTTTGTAAAACTGAATTGTGGGTGTGGTGAGGGGTGTATTTATAGGCATTTTAAGGTTTGGGAAACTTTGCCCCTCCTGGTAGGAATGTATATCCCATACGTCACTAGCTCATGGACTCTTGCTAATTACATGAAAGAAACTAAAAATATAAGCAGAAGAATCAAACTGAAACAGCTGCCTGAAGTATTTTTCTACCAAAAACTGCTTCTGAAGAAGAGAAAACATAAAAAATGATAGAATTTAGGAAAAAGTAAGCAAAGAAGACCAAGTTACTGCTTTGCAAATCTGATCAACAGAAGCTTCATTCTTAAAAGCCCAGGAAGTAGAAACTGACCTAGTAGAATGAGCCATAATCCTCTGAGGCGGGGATTTACCCGACTCCAAATAAGCATGAAAAATCAAAAGCTTTAACCAAGAAGCCAAAGAAATGGCAGAAGACTTCTGACCTTTCCTAGAACCAGAAAAGATAACAAATAGACTAGAAGTCTTTCTGAAATCTTAAATAGCTTCAACATAATATTTTAAAGCTCTTACCACATCCAAAGAATGTAAAGATATTACCAAAGAATTCTTAGGATTAGGACACAACGAAGGGACAACAATTTCACTACTAATGTTGTTGGAATTCACAACTTTAGGTAAAAATTTAAAAGAAGTCCGCAACACTGCCTTATCCTGATGAAAAATCAGAAAAGGAGATTCACAAGAAAGAGCAGATAATTCAGAAACTCTTCTAGCAGAAGAGATGGCCAGAAGAAAACAATACTTTCCAAGAAAGTAATTTAATGTCCAGAGAATGCATAGGCACAAACAGAGGAGCCTGTAAAGCTCTCAAACCAAATTAAGACTCCAAGGAGGAGAAATTGACTTAATGACAGGCTTGATACGAACCAAAGCCTGTGCAAAACAACGAATGTCAGGAAGATTAGCAATTTTTCTGTGAAACAGAACTGAAAGAGCAGAGATTTGTCCTTTCAAGGAACTTAAAGAAACTGTAAAATTCTAGGAATTCTAAAAGAATGCCAAGAGAATTTATGAGAAGAACACCATGAAATGTAAATCTTCCAAACTCGGTAGTAAATCTTTCTAGACACAGATTTGCGAGCCTGCAACATAGTATTAATCACTGAGTCAGAGAAACCTCTATGACTAAGCATTAAGCGTTCAATCTCCATACCTTCAAATTTAATGATTTGAGATCCTGATGGAAAAATGGATTTTGAAATAGAAGGTCTGGCCTAACTGAAGTGGCCAAAGTTGGCAACTGGACATCCGAACAAGATCCACATACCAAAACCTGTGTGGCCATGCTGGAGCCACCAGCAGTACAAATGAACGCTCCATTATGATTTTGGAAATCACTCTTGGAAGAAAAACTAGAGGCGGAAAGATATAAGCAGGTTGATAAAACCAAGGAAGTGACAACGCATCCACTGCTTCTGCCTGAGAATCCCTGGACCTGAACAAATACCTGGGAAGTTTCCTGTTTAGATGAGAAGCCATCAGATCTATTTCTGGAAGCCCCCACATCTGAACAATCTGAAGAAACACATCTGGGAGAAGAGACCATTCTCCCGGATGTAAAGTCTGGCGACTGAGATAATCCACTTCCCAATTGTCTAAACCTGGGATATGGACCGCAGAGATTAGACAGGAGCTGGATTCCGCCCATGCAAGTATCCAACATACTTCTTTCATAGCTTGAGGACTGTGAGTCCCACCTTGATGATTGAGATAAGCCACAGTCGTGACATTGTCTGTCTGAAAACAAATAAACAGTTCTCTCTTCAGAAGAGGCCAGAACTGAAGAGTTCTGAGAATAGCATGGAGTTCCAAAATATTGATTGGTAATCTCGCCTCTTGAGATTTCCAAACCCCCTGTGCTGTCAGAGACAGAGATCCTCAGACAGTTCCCAAACCTGAAAGACTCGCATCTGTTGAAATCACAGTCCAGGTTGGACGAAGAAAAGAGGCCCCCTGAACCAAACGGTGGTGATCTAACCACCAAGTCAGAGATAGTCGAATATTGGGATTTAAGGATATTAATTTTGATATCTTTGTATAATCCCTGCACCATTGGTTCAGCATACAAAGCTGAAGAGGTCTCATGTGAAAACGAGCAAAGGGAATCGCGTCCGATGCTGCAGTCATGAGACCTAAAACCTCCATGCATATAGCTACTGAAGGAAATAACTGAGACTGAAGATTCCGACAAGCTGAAACCAATTTCAGACGTCTTTTGTCTGTTAGAGACTGTAATGTTAAAGATACTATGTTGTAGTATGAGAAATATATGAATGAATCACAACTGCTGAGTAAAAAGGTTTTGTAGCAATGTTTAAACTAGATAATAACATGGATTACTAAAGGAAGTAATGTTAGAATCCGAGTATAAACTTTGCAAGTTTGTTATATGGTTAAATAGGATTAGATATTTCTATAGCTGTATCAAGAACTGATTATTTTGAGGAACAACAGAAAAACCATCACTATAACCAAAGAGGAAAAATGAAACAGTGTTAACACAAAAATTAGCTACAATGAAAGTAAAAAGCTTTACCACAATATATCAGGAATTATGGCAAGTATGCGTAGCAGTTATTACAAAAGAAAGATAATATCATGAAAATTAAGTAAGCGGTTACAGACTGTACCTTGAGGGTAAACAAAGTATTGAGAAAGTTTAAGGAGAAATCTCACGGCTTGAATAGGTGAAGCGGTTGCAGCGCTGATGCGAAAATGTTGGCGTGTGACGTCACAGCTCCACGATGCAGGGCGGAGGATTAGGCTGAATGAAGCAAGCTGGCAGCAACGGCTTGAGAGAAAATGACAATCCAGTAACAAAAGATGTAGGCTGATTTCAGCAAGAGAAGTTTAGTGAATCCTCAAAAGAATAATTTAGGTTGAAATCCAAAGAGGTAAATTAGAGCTCAGTTTGAATCACACTATGGTCAGTGGAAAACAATAACAAGCAAAGTGGAGAGGGGGGAGGAGGCTTAAATAGCATAGCAGGTAAATTGATCAGAGAATTAAAGGGATATACACAGTACAAGTAACTGGTTATTATTAAACAATATGTAAACGTGACAGGATGCTCCCCTAAATGATCCACTCTGTGGATCAGGGATGAGGGCGATCCGGATTCTGTTGATGGAATTGCGAGATGAGTCTGGGGGCAGATATATTGACAGCTGGCTCCCAAGAGTCATGTTCTGAAGTGTAGCCTTTCCATCTTATCAGATACTGTAAGTTACCCCTATACATTCTAGAGTCAAGTATGGATTTAACCTCATATTCAATGTTGGGATCAATGGAGATAGGAGGAATACTTTGGCGTGAAGTGGCATCACGTACAGAACGGTAGGGTTTTAGTAGGGAAACATGGAAGGTTGGGTGTATTTTCAAAGTGTTAGGTAATTGTAACCGAACTGCATTTTCATTTATGATTTTGATTATCTGAAAAGGTCCAATGAATAAAGGTGAAAGTTTTTTACTAGGAGTATTAAGTTGTAAATTTTTGGTTGAGAGCCAAACTAAATCTCCAAGGGAATACCGTGGTGGAGCCATCCTTCTTAAATCGTAATAAAGTTTCTGTTTGGTTTTAGCTTGTTCAATAGCGTTCTTGACTTTTGTAAAATTAGAAGTGATGGAAGTTGTTAAATCAGAGATATATGGTAATGAACTTATTTGGGGTAATAGTTGAAATGTTGGATGGAATCCATAGTTAATGAAGAAAGGAGTCTGGTTGGTTGTGGAATGTACTGTGTTGTTGAATGTAAATTCGGCGTAGGGCAGATGTTGAGACCAAGAGTGTTGGTCGACATGACAATAAGACCTTAGGAATTGTTCAATGCTTTGGTTAGACCTTTCAGTCTGTCCATTAGTCTGAGGATGATAAGAGGTTGAAAGTCTTTTGTCAATATTGAAAATCTTGCAAAATTCAGTCCAGAGAGAACTAGTAAACTGGGAACCACGGTCTGTTAAAATGCGTCGAGGGAGACCGTGAAGTCTGAAGACGTGTAGTAGGAGCAGTTGTATAGTTTCGGCAGCGGTAGGTAGCTTGTGGTACGGTATAAGATGTATCATCTTACTAAATAAGTCCACCACGACAAGGATAGTGGTATAATTGGAGGATCTGGGGAGATCAACGACATAATCCAAAGCTATATCGGCCCAAGGTCGTGATGGAGTAGGTAAAGGCATGAGTAAGCCATAAGGTCTATGTTTTGATCTTTTAGTGGTGGCACAAACTGAACAGGAGTTAATGTATTTCATTATGTCGGTATTCATATCAGGCCACCAGTAACTCCTTTTGATAAGCTCTTGTGTCTTGTGGATTCCGGTATGTCCCGCAAATAAAGATTCATGAGCTGAATGTAATATCAAATCTCTGATGGAAGGGGGTACATATAACTTCTCATCAAAATAATAGAGGGAATCCTGTTTCATTTGTAACTGTTGAAGAGGCTTAGTTTGGTCTTTATGTTGTTCTTCTCTTAGGAATGGAATAGAATCAATGAGAAACAACAGGTATTTATTCTCTGGAATTACAGATTCTTTTGGAAGACAGAGATCAGAGGAAATAGGCAGTCGTGAGAGAGCATCTGCCTTCTTGTTCTTACTAGCTGGTCTGTAAGTGATAAGGAAATCAAATCTGGAGAAATACAAATTCCAACGAACATGTCTTGCAGTGAGGGTTTTCGTACTTTTGAGGTACTGTAAATTCCTGTGATCAGTATACACTATGGTGGGGTATGTGACACCCTCAAGGAGATGACGCCACTGTTCAAAAGCAACCTTGATAGCCAATAATTCTTTGTCACCCACGGGGTAATGCAACTCAGGAGCCGTCAAACATCTTGAATAAAAAGCTACGGGATGTAGAGGTTTCTTTAGATGTTCTCTTTGTGAAAGAACGGCTCCAATGGCATAATCGGAGGCATCAACCTCTAATACATATTGGAGTTGGTTGTTAGGGTAACGTAATATAGGTGCAGAAGTAAATTTTTGTTTTAGGAGATCAAAAGCCTTTTGGGATTCAGCAGTCCAGATAAACTTAACATTTGATTTTGTGAGGTTGGTAAGTGGTTTGGCAATTGCTGCAAAATTTTTTATAAATTTTCGATAAAAATTTGCAAAGCCAAGGAAACTTTGTACCTGTTTCTTATTATTTGGCTCTGGCCACTGTCTTATGGAAGTGATTTTTGAGTCATCCATCTGTATACCAAATTCCGAAATATGATAACCAAGAAAGGTGATCTGGTTTGTATGAAATATACATTTCTCGGCTTTAGCATATAAAGAGTGTGAGCGTAGGCGTGATAATACCTGTCTGACGTGTTTTATGTGATCTTCTAATGTTTTTGAATAGATCAAAATATCATCAAGATAGATTACAATATAAGTGTCTAGGATATCTTTGAAAATATCGTTAATAAAGTGTTGGAAGGTTGCCGGGGCGTTGCAGAGACCGAATGGCATGACGGTATATTCATATAAGCCATAACGAGTACGAAATGCCGTCAGCCATTCGTCTCCAGCCCTCATCCGAACGAGATTATATGCACCTCGAAGGTCAAGTTTAGTGAAGACCTTGGCACCTTCCAAACGCTCAATTAGCTCTGAAATAAGGGGCAAAGGATACCGGTTTTTAACGGTAACCTTGTTAAGCTGCCGGTAGTCCACTATGGGTCTTAAACTGCCATCTTTATTTTTTACAAAAAACATACCAGCCGCAGCGGGAGAAGTAGATGGTCTGATGAACCCCTTCTGTAGATTTTCTTCAATATATGATTTTAAGTGTTCCAGTTCAGGTTTGGACAACGGGAACACATGACCGCAAGGTATGACTGCACCTGGTAATAAATCAATAGGGCAGTCATAAATACGATGCGGCGGTAGATTTTGAGATTCTTTTTTACTGAAAACATCAATAAAATCAGCATAAACATCAGGTATCTCTATATCAGTGGAGATTTGAGGTGGTTGTAGAAGCAGGGTAGGGTAGCAAGTGGATAAACAATACTCAGAATTAAGCTTTACACTTAGATCTGACCATGAAATCAGAGGGTTATGTAATTTTAACCATTGTAGGCCTAAAATGAGAGGGAAGACTGGGGATGTAATGACATCAAAAGAAATGTACTCCCTATGGTGGTCTGGTGTGGATAGAAGTAATGGTATTGTTTCATACATTACCGGTCCAGAGGACAAGACCTCCCCATCAATACCCCTTAAAGGTACAGGAGCCTTTTTTTTTATAAGTGGAATTTTATTTTTTGTGGCAAAAGACACATCAATGTAAGAAGCAGAAGCACCAGAGTCAATTATCCCTGAAACGTTCACTCGAAGTTGATCCCACTGCAAGAGAAGGCATAGGTTACAGTAGCTTGCAGAGTGTGACACAGCATTTAAAAAAGGATGGGAATTCTTACCCTTATTCTGTTTCTGGAGAATGGGACAGGCCTTGACAGTATGCTCTTCTGATGCACAGTACATGCATAGATTCTGGGAACGCCTTCTTAACTTTTCTTGATTGCTTAATGGGCCTTTAAGAAAGCCAATTTCCATAGGTTCAGTGGTATTTTTAACATGAGAATATGTTGGTGAAGTAGGGTTTTGTTTTTTATGTGTTGTTTCATGATATCCTTTCTCGTTTTGTCTCTCCCTAAGTCTTCTGTCAATACTGATACTAAGATTAATTAGTTCCTCCAAAGTGTGAGGAATTTCAATGCGAGAAAGTTCGTCTTTAATAGATTCTGACAAACCCAGTCTGAACTGATTTTTTAAAGACAAATTATTCCATTGAGTGTCAGTAGCTAGCCTCTTAAAATCTGCAATATAATCTTCTACATCTCTTCTTCTCTGTTTAAGAGAGCGCATTGCAGTTTCAGCGGTTAATTGTTTGTAAGGGTCGTCATAAAGCTGACCAAGGGTAGAAAAGAAAGAATCTAGAGAGTTAAGTATATCATCGTTTGTTTCCAGGAAGGAATTAGCCCAACTTCTGGGTTCTGCTCTTAAGTAGGAAATGGTAGTCATCACCTTAACTCTGTCAGTGGGATATGTGTATGGTTTTAATGCAAACAACAGAAGACAAGCGTTTTTAAAATCTCTAAATTGTTTTCTATCCCCTGAGAATACATCTGGGAGACTAACTTGTGGTTCCTGGAACCGGGTTCTACTATCTACAAAGTCTTTAATATAAGTTTTCAGTCCCTGGTTTTCTTGTTTGAGGGTATTGAGGCCATCAGTTAAGGCATCCACTTTTTTAGAGAGAGTTTGTATCTGATTAGACATCTCAGCTGGATCCATATTTTATGGGCTTGTTATTCTGTAATGTTAAAGATACTATGTTGTAGTATGAGAAATATATGAATGAATCACAACTGCTGAGTAAAAAGGTTTTGTAGCAATGTTTAAACTAGATAATAACATGGATTACTAAAGGAAGTAATGTTAGAATCCGAGTATAAACTTTGCAAGTTTGTTATATGGTTAAATAGGATTAGATATTTCTATAGCTGTATCAAGAACTGATTATTTTGAGGAACAACAGAAAAACCATCACTATAACCAAAGAGGAAAAATGAAACAGTGTTAACACAAAAATTAGCTACAATGAAAGTAAAAAGCTTTACCACAATATATCAGGAATTATGGCAAGTATGCGTAGCAGTTATTACAAAAGAAAGATAATATCATGAAAATTAAGTAAGCGGTTACAGACTGTACCTTGAGGGTAAACAAAGTATTGAGAAAGTTTAAGGAGAAATCTCACGGCTTGAATAGGTGAAGCGGTTGCAGCGCTGATGCGAAAATGTTGGCGTGTGACGTCACAGCTCCACGATGCAGGGCGGAGGATTAGGCTGAATGAAGCAAGCTGGCAGCAACGGCTTGAGAGAAAATGACAATCCAGTAACAAAAGATGTAGGCTGATTTCAGCAAGAGAAGTTTAGTGAATCCTCAAAAGAATAATTTAGGTTGAAATCCAAAGAGGTAAATTAGAGCTCAGTTTGAATCACACTATGGTCAGTGGAAAACAATAACAAGCAAAGTGGAGAGGGGGGAGGAGGCTTAAATAGCATAGCAGGTAAATTGATCAGAGAATTAAAGGGATATACACAGTACAAGTAACTGGTTATTATTAAACAATATGTAAACGTGACAGAGACAAAGTCATGGATACTGAATCTATTTGGAATCCTAAAAAGGTTACCTTATCTGAGGAATCAAGAAACTCTTTGGTAAATTGATCCTCCAATCATGTTTTTGAAGAAACAACAGTAGATGATTCATGTGAGATTCTGCAGAATGAAAAGACTGAACAAGTACCAAGATATCGTCCAAATAAGGAAAACACAGCAATACCCCGCTCTCTGATTACAGAGAGTAGGGCACCGAGAACCTTTGAAAAGATCCTTGGAGCTGTTGCTAGGCCAAAAGGAAAGAAAAGAGAATCTCAGGAACTGATAGTGATCTGGATGAATCGGAATATGAAGATAAGCATCCTGTAAGTCTATTGTAGGCAAATAATGCCCTTGCTGACCAAAAGGCAGAATAGACCATATAAACACCATTCTGAAAGATGGTACTCTTACATGACAAATCAAAAGAGATTTTCTATCTTTGGGACAATGAATAGTTCTGAACAAAACCCCAGACCCCATTCCTGAAATGGAACTGGTATGAATACCCCAGATAACTCCAGGTCTGAAACACACTTCAGGAAGGTCTGAGCCTTTACTGGAATAACTGGAATATGCTAGAGAGAAAAATACTTCTCACAGGCGGTCTTACTCTAAATCCTATTCTGTACCCAAATCTAAGAAGTTTGGACCGAATTGAACCAAACAACTTTAGAAAAGTCTTAACCTGCCCCTTACCAGCTAAGCTGGAATACGGGCCGCACCTTCATGCGAATTTGGGGGCTGACTTTGATCTTTAAAATGACTTGAATTCATTCCATTTGAAGAAAGCTTCCACATAGAAACATGTTACTTGGGGAAGAATTAGGTTTCTGTTCCTTATTAAGAACAAAAACTAATATAAGCTTAAAATTTACACTTAGAACTTAATCTTGAAGCAAAAAAACTCCCTTCCCCAGAGTAAAAGTTGAAAGTATTGAAACCAATTGTGAACCAAATAATTTATTCCCTTGGAAAAAAAGAAATCTGGATTATAGAAATCAAATTAGCATTCCAAGATTAAAGTCACAAAGTTCTTCTAGTTAAAATAGCTAAAGACATAGATTTAACCTCATCTGTGAAAATATCAAAAAATGACATCACAAATGAAAATATTAGCATGTTGAATCAACTTAACAATGCTAAACAAATCATAATCTGATACTTGTTGCGCTAACCAAAAAGTTGAAGCAGTTGCAACATCAGCCAAATAAATTGCAGGCCTAAGAAAAGGACCTGAAAATAAAATAATTTTCCTTAGATAAGATACAAGTTTCCCATTTGATGGAAAAAATAAATTTCTTTCATGTAATTGGCAAGAGTCCATGAGCTAGTGACATAGGGGATATACAATCCTACCAGGAGGGGCAAAGTTTCCCAAACCTCAAAATGCCTATAAATACACCCCTCACCACACCCACAATTCAGTTTTACAAACTTTGCCTCCTATGGTGGAGTTTGTGCTAAGATTTCTACGTTGATATGCGCTTCTCAGCATTGTTGAAGCCCGATTCCTCTCAGAGTACAGCGAATGTCAGAGGGACATGAAGGGAGTATCACTTATGAATACAATGATTTCCCTAACGGGGGTCTATTTCATAGGTTCTCTGTTATTGGTCGTAGAGATTCATCTCCTATCTCCCTTTTCAGATCGACGATATACTCTCAATTTACCATTACCTCTACTAATAACTGTTTTAGTACTGGTTTGGCTCTCTGCTATATGTGGATGGGTGTCTTTTGGTAAGTATGTTTTTTATTACTTAAGACACCTCAGCTATGGTTTGGCACTTCATGCATTTATATAAAGTTCTAAATATATGTATTGTACTTATATTTGCCATGAGTCAGGTTCATTTATTTCCGTCTGCAGACTGTCAGTTTCATATTTGGGAATATAAACATTTTTTTTTTAAGAAATGTATTTCTTACCTGGGGTTTAGTCTTTTTTTCCAATTGAATACTTCTTACAAATTGCGGGTGGTATTAGGCCCGCACGTGCGTCAAATGCTAAACTTTATTGCGTCATTCTTGGCGCAAAAATTTTTTGGAGCGAAAAAGTACGTCTATGATGCAAGTTCGTCATTTCCGGCGTCATACTTGATGCCGAAACCTTTGACATGGTTGCGTCATTGGTGACGCGAGTGTTTCATTTCCGGTCATTTTTGGCACCAAAAAAGTTTAGTTATGTTGTGCGTCATTCTTGGCACCAAACTTTTTCATTATTTCAATACCCCATTGATGTTTGCCTTTTTTGCATTTTTTCCCATTCCTGAAACTGTCATATAAGGAAATAGATAATTTTGCTTTATATGTTGTTTTTTTCTCTTACATTTTGCAAGATGTCCCAATCTGATCCTGTCTCAGAAGTTTCTGCTGGAACATTGCTGCCTGACATCGGTTCTACAAAAGCTAAGTGCATTTGTTGTAAAATTGTAGAAATTATCTCACCGAATAGTTGTCATGATAAACTTTTACATGCAGATAGTGTTTCCATCAGTAATAGTAGATTGCCAGTTGCAGTTCAACTTCTAATGTGCATGATATACCTGTAAATTTTAAAGAATTTGTTTCTGATTCTATTATGAAGGCTTTGTCTGCATTTCCACCTTCTAATAAACGTAAAAGATCTTTTAAAACTTCTCATTTAGTTGATGAAATTTCAAATGACCAACTACATAATAATTTTTCCTCTTCTGATGAGGATCTATCTGATTCAGAAGATCCTTCCTCAGACATTGACACTGACAAATCTACTTATTTATTTAAAATTGAGTATATGCGTTCTTTATTAAAAGAAGTGTTAATTACTTTGGATATTGAGGTAACCAGTCCTCTTGATGTTCAGTCTAATAAACGTTTAAATGCTGTTTTTAAACCTCCTGTAGTTTCTCCAGGGGTTTTTCCTATTCCTGAGGCTATTTCTGACATGATTTCTAAGGAATGGAATAAGCCAGGTACTTCTTTTATTCCTTCTTCAAGGTTTAAATTTTTTTATCCTTTACCAGCAAAATCTATAGAGTTTTGGGAAAAGATCCCCAAAGTTGATGGGGCTATTTCTACTCTTGCTAAACGTACCACTATTCCTATGGAAGATAGTACTTCCTTTAAGGATCCTTTAGATAGGAAGCTTGAATCTTATCTAAGGAAGGCCTATTTATATTCAGGTCATCTTCTCAGACCTGCTATTTCTTTGGCTGATGTTGCGGCTGCATCAACTTTTTGGTTGGAGAATTTAGAGCAACAAGAATTGGATTCTGACATATCTAGCATTGTTCGCTTACTGCAACATGCTAATCATTTCATTTGTGATGCCATTTTTGATATTATCAAAATTGATGTTAGATCCATGCCTTTAGCTATTTTAGCTAGAAGAGCTTTGTGGCTTAAATCTTGGAATGCTGATATGACATCTAAATCTAGATTACTATCTCTTTCTTTCCAAGGTAATAATTTATTTGGTTCTCAGTTGGAGTCTATTATTTCATTTGTTACTGGGGGAAAGGGAGTTTTTCTGCCTCAGGATAAAAAACCTAAGGATAAATCTAAGGCTTCTAACCATTTTCGTTCCTTTCGTCAGAATAAGGAACAAAAACTCAATCCTCCCCCCAAGGAATCTGCCTCCAATTGGAAGCCTTCCTAAAATTGGAATAAATCCAAGCCTTTTAGGAAACCAAAGTCAGCCCCTAAGTCCGCATGAAGGTGCAGCCCTCATTCCAGCTCAGCTGGTAGGGGGCAGATTAAGGTTTTTCAAGGATATTTGGATAAAATCTGTTCAAAATTAATGGATTCAGAGCATTGTCTCTCAAGGGTATCGAATAGGATTCAGAGTAAGACCTCCTGTGAGAAGATTTTTTCTCTCACATATCCCAGTAAATCCAGTAAAAGCTCAGGCTTTCCTGAAGTGTGTTTCAGACCTGGAGTCTTCAGGTGTAATCATGCCTGTTCCTCTTCTGGAACAAGGTTTGGGGTTTTATTCAAATCTATTCATTGTCCCAAAGAAGGAAAATTTATTCAGACCAGTTCTGGATGTGAAAATTTTGAATCGTTATGTAAGAGTACCAACTTTCAAGATGGTGACTATAAGGACTATTCTGCCTTTTGTTCATCGAGAAAATTATATGTCCACAATAGACTTGCAGGATGCATACCTTCATATTCCTATTCATCCAGAACATTATCAGTTTCTGAGATTCTCTTTTCTAGACAAGCATTACCAATTTGTTGCTCTTCCATTTGGCCTAGCAACAGCTCCAAGAATCTCTTCAAAGGGCATTGCGGTGTTTCCTTATTTGGACGATATCTTGGTACTAGCTCAGTCTTTACGTACTGCAGAATCTCACACAAATCAACTAGTGTTGTTTCTTCAGAAACATGGTTGGAGGATCAATTTACCAAAAAGTTTATTGATCCCTCAGACAAGGGTCACCTTTTTAGGCTTCCAGATAGATTCAGTGTCCATGACTCTGTCTCTAACAGACAAAAGACGTTTAAAATTGGTTGCAGCCTGCCGGCACCTTCAGTCTCAGTCATTCCCTTCAGTGGCTATGTGCATGGAAGTTTTAGGTCTCATGACTGCAACATCGGACGCGATCCCCTTTGCTCATTTTCACATGAGACCTCTTCAGCTTTGTATGCTGAATCAATGGTGCAGGGATTATACAAAGATATCACAATTAATATCCTTAAATCCCAATGTACGACACTCTCTGACATGGTGGATAGATCACCATCGTTTAGTTCAAGGGGCTTCTTTTGTTCGGCCAACCTGGATGTGAGTCTTTCAGGTTGGGGAGCTGTTTGGGGATCTCTGACAGCACAAGGGGTTTGGAAATCTCAAGAGGCGAGATTACCAATAAATATTTTAGAACTCCGTGCAATTTTTTAGAGCTCTTCAGTTTTGGCTTCTGTTAAAGAGGGAACCATTCATTTGTTTTCAGACAGACAATATCACAACAGTGGCATATGTCAATCATCAGGGTGGGACTCACAGTCCCCAAGCTATGAAAGAAGTATCTCGAATACTTGTTTGGGTGGAATCCAGCTCTTGTCTAATCTCTGCGGTGCATATCCCAGGTGTAGACAATTGGGAAGCGGATTATCTCAGCCGCCAGACTTTACATCCAGGGGAGTGGTCTCTCCATCCAGATGTTTTTTCTCAGATTGTTCAGATGTGGGGTCTTCCAGAGTTAGATCTCATGGCCTCTCATCTAAACAAGAAACTTCCCAGATACCTGTCCAGGTCCAGGGATGTTCAGGCGGAAGCAGTGGATGCGCTGACGCTTCCTTGGTGTTATCATCCTGCTTACATCTTCCCGCCTCTAGTTCTCCTTTCCAAAATCATCATGGAACAATCATTTGTGTTGCTGGTGGTGCCAGCATGGCCACACAGGTTTTGGTATGCGGATCTGGTTCGGATGTCCAGTTGCCCTCCTTGGCCACTTCCTTTACGGCCAGACCTACTATCTCAAGGTCCATTTTTCCATTAGGATCTCAAATCATTAAATTTGAAGGTATGGAAATTGAACGCTTAGTACTAAGTCATAGAGGTTTCTCGGACTCAGTGATTGATACTATGTTACAAGCTCGTAAATTAGTCTCTAGGAAGATTTATTATAGAGTTTGGAAGACTTACATTTCATGGTGTTCTTCTCCTGGCATTCTTTTAGAATTCCTAGAATTTTACAGTTTCTTCAGGATGGTTTGGATAAGGGTTTGTCTGCAAGTTCCTTGAAAGGACAAATCTCCGTTCTTTCTGTTTTATTTCACAGAAAGATTGCTATACTTCCTGATATACACTGTTTTGTACAGGCTTTAGTTCGTATTAAGCCTGTCATTAAATCCATTTCTCCTCCTTGGAGTCTTAATTTGGTTCTGAAGGCTTTACAGGCTCCTCCATTTGAGCCTATGCATTCTTTGGAAATTAAACTACTTTCTTGGAAAGTGTTGTTCCTTTTGGCTATCTCTTCTGCTAGAAGAGTTTCTGAGCTATCTGCTTATTCTTGTGAATCTCCTTTTCTGATTTTTCATCAAGATAAGGTTTTGTGGACTTCATTTGAATTTTTACCCAAGGTTGTGAATTCTAACAACATTAGTAGAGAAATTGTTGTCCCTTCCTTGTGTCCTAATCCTAAGAATCCTTTGGAAAGATCCTTACATTCTTTGGATGTGGTGAGAGCTTTGAAATATTATGTTGAAGCTACTAAAGATTTCAGGAAGACTTCTAGTCTATTTGTTATATTTTCTGGTCCTAGGAAAGGTCAGAAGGCCTGTGCTATTTCCTTGGCATCTTGGTTAAAGCATTTGATTCATCAAGCTTATTTGAAGTCAGGTCAAGCCCCGCCTCAGAGAATGACAGCTCAGTCTACTAGATCAGTCTCCACTTCGTGGGCTTTTAAGAATGAAGCTTCAGTTGTTCAGATTTGCAAAGCAGCGACTTGGTCCTCTTTGCATACATTTACTAAATTCTACCATTTGTATGTATTTGCTTCTTCAGAAGCAGTTCTTCAGGCAGCTGTTTCAGTTTGATTCTTCTGCTTTTGATTTAAGTTTTTTCTTTCAAAAATGAAAATAAACTTATTTTTTTGGGTTGTGGACTAATTTTTTCAGCGGTATATGCCTGTTTTTATTTTATTCCCTCCCTCTCTAGTGACTCTTGAGTGGAGATCCACATCTTGGGTATTGATATCCCATATGTCACTAGCTCATGGACTCTTGCCAATTACATGAAAGAAAACATAATTTATGTAAGAACTTACCTGATAAATTCATTTCTTTCATATTGGCAAGAGTCCATGAGGCCCACCCTTTTTTGGTGGTTATGATTTTTTTGTATAAAGCACAATTATTTCCAAATTTCCTTTGTTGATGCTTTCTACTCCTTTCTTTATCACCCCACTGCTTGGCTATTCGTTAAACTGAATTGTGGGTGTGGTGAGGGGTGTATTTATAGGCATTTTGAGGTTTGGGAAACTTTGCCCCTCCTGGTAGGATTGTATATCCCATATGTCACTAGCTCATGGACTCTTGCCAATATGAAAGAAATGAATTTATCAGGTAAGTTATTACATAAATTATGTTATTATTTCCATAGGAATAGTAGTATGTATAGCAAGAGTTGAGATAGCCCCATTAACTTTGGGGATCTTTGCTCAGAACTCCAAACTAACTGCTGGCAAAGGATACAATTTAAAAACCTTAAAGAAGGAATAAAAGAAATCCCAGGCCTTATTCCATTCCCTAGTATCAGGAACTGGAAAAAAACCTCTGAGGAAACCACAGGAGGTTAATAAGCAGAATTAAAATGATAGCTAGTCTTAAAATCAAAAAGGACTAGTCTCCACAATATCCAATATAATCAACACCTTTTCAACAAAGAACGAATGTACTCTATTTAAAAGTAAAAAAGTAGATTTGTTAGTGTCAATATCTGATGAAAGATATTCTGAATGAGAAAAAACAACATCAGAGAAGGATAAATCAGTATATTGTCGGTCATTGGAAAATTCATCAACTAAATGAGAAGTTTAAAAAAGACCTTTACATTTTAATAGAAGGCGGGATGGCAGACAATCCAATCTAGAATAGAATCAAAAAAATATTCTTATAAATTCCTAGGTATATCTTGTACATTAGATGTTAAAAGAATAGCAATAGATAATGCATTAGTACTGATGGACTCTGCAAGTAAAAGCTTATCATGATAACGTATTACAAACCATAGCTAAAGATAATCTAGAATAGAATCAAAAAAATATTCTTATAAATTCCTAGGTATATCTTGTACATTAGATGTTAAAAGAATAGCAATAGATAATGCATTAGTACTGATGGACTCTGCAAGTAAAAGCTTATCATGATAACGTATTACAAACCATAGCTAAAGATAAAAATTCATAACATAAAATAAATGAACTTAGCTTTGGTAGGACTGATATCAGTCATCAGGAATCCAACAGTATTTTCTGATACTGGAACAGTTTTTGAGATATCTTGCAAATGTAAGAGAAAAAAACAACATATAAGCAAAATATCAATTTCCTTAAATGACAGTTTCAGGAATGGGAAAAAAAATGCAAACAAAATAAGCCTCTGAAAACCAGAAGCAGAATGAAATAAAGACTTAAATAATGTCAAAAATCTGGCGCCAAGTATGACGCCCACAACTGAAAAAAATTTTTTTGCCGCCAAGAACGTCTGCAACAAACACGAGCGTCATAGATGACGCAACTAAGTGAAAATTCTTGGAGCCAACAAAGACACTGGAAATGCCAAAAGTAAGTCAACAAACGTAATTCTCGCGCCAAAAAAGTCTTGCGCCAAGAATGACGCAATAAATTATAGCATTTCGCGCACCCGTGAGCCTAACAGCCCGCAATTTAGAAAGAAAGTCAATTTGAAAAATTCCAGGTAAGAATTTTCTTTTTTTTTTATGCATTTCCCAAATGAAACTGACAGTCTGCAAAAAGGAAATATACTGATAAACCTGAATCATGGCAAATATAAGTACAAACATTATATTTAGAACTTTACATTTAAAGTGCCAAACCATAGCTGAGAGTGTCTAAATAAAGGAAAACATACTTACCAAAAGACACTCATCTACATAAAGTAGATAGCCAAACCAGTACTGAAACCAGAATCAGCAGAGGTAATGGTATATAAGAGTATATCATCGAAAAGGGAGGTAGGAGATGAATCTCTACGACCGAAAACAGAGAACCTATGAAATAGATCCCCGTTAGGATGACCATTGCATTCAATAGGTGATACTCCCTTCACATCCCTCTGACATTCACTGCACTCTGAGAGGAACCGGGCTTCAGCATGCTGAGAAGCGCATATCAACGTAGAAATCTAGCACAAACTTACTTCACCACCTCCATAGGAGGCAAAGTTTGTAAAACTGAATTGTGGGTGTGGTGGGGGGTGTATTTATAGGCATTTTTAGGTTTGGGAAACTTTTCCCCTCCTGGTAGGAATGTATATCCCATACGTCACTAGCTCATGGACTCTTGCCAATTACATGAAAGAAATTGATAATAGGAGTAAATTAGAAAGTTGCTTAAAATTGCATGCGCTATCTGAATCACAAAAGAAAAAAATTTGGGTTCAGTGTCCCTTTAATAGACTGCAGTATAGTGTAAATATGACTTTTATATGCACTGGGAAACAAAAAAATTAGTATGGCTCACTTTATTGCTATATTCGCTTTATTACGGCGGTCTGGAACCAAACTCGCAATATCTCTGAAGTACGTATGTAGATACCCAGTCTATCCTTAAAGTGACAGTCTGCTCCAATTTTTTTATTGTTTAAAAAGATATATAATGCCTTTATTACCCATTCCCCAGTTTTGCATAACCAACATGGTTATATTAATATACTTTTGAAATTTATGATTACCTTGTATCTAAGCCTCTTCTGACAGCCCGTGATCACGTTACTTTTTTAAAATTATTTATTGACTTGCATTTAAGCCAATTACTCATAAATAACTCCACGGGCATGAGCACAATGTTATCTAATATGGCTCACATGAACTAGTACTCCCCTGTTAAGAAAATCTAATAAAAAACATGTGATAGGAGGCTGTCTTTAGTGACTTAGAAACAGGCAGAGATTTAGAGGTTTAAATGTTATAAAGTATCTATGCTATAATTTGGTTTGTAATGTCCGTCACCATCTACAGTTGCGCACGCATCCTCAAAGGAATGTTGGATGCGCACGCAGCCACCTCGGGGTGACATAACAGCTTCAGGATCTCCAACTCTCAGCTGTAACATAACAGCTAGACCTGGAGCTTCTGAAGCTTCAGGCATCTGCCGCATATGGAGCCAGAGCGCGATCGGTGCTCCGCCTCCATATGAGGCCAGATGACTGATCATTACAGACGGTGACACTGTGTGTGTCACCGTCTGTAACGATCTTCTGCTGGTGCCGGTGGGATGTGTGGGCGGGTGGAGGGTGGGCAGCTCAGCAGGGAAGGGGAAAAATAAAAA
This sequence comes from Bombina bombina, assembly GCF_027579735.1. NCBI lineage: Eukaryota > Metazoa > Chordata > Amphibia > Anura > Bombinatoridae > Bombina > Bombina bombina. Next base: position 1,565,953,295 of record NC_069499.1, on the reverse strand, counting down.
AAAGGACAGGGGGAGAGAGAGCAAAAGAGAGGGGAGAAAGAGCAAAAGAGAGGGGGGATAGAGAGAGAGCAAAAGAGAGGGGGGATAGAGAGAGAGCAAAAGAGAGGGGGGATAGAGAGAGAGCAAAAGAGAGGGGGATAGAGAGAGAGCAAAAGAGAGGGGGAGAGAGAGAGCAAATGAGAGGGGGGAGTCAGAGCAAAAGAGAGGGGGAGAGAGAGAAAATGAGAGGGGGGAGAGAGAGAAAAAGAGAGGGGGAGAGCAAAAGAGAGTGGGGAGATGGAGAGGGAGAGCAAAAGAGATGGGGAGAGGGAGAGCAAAAGAGAGGGAGAGAGAGCAAAAGAGAGGGGAGGGAGAGCAAAAGAGAGGGGAGGGAGAGCACAAAAGAGAGGGGGAGAGAGTGCAAAACAGAGGGGGAGAGAGCGCAAAAGAGAGGGGGAGAAAGAGAGAGCAAAAGAGAGGGGGAGAGAGAGAGCAAAAGAAAGGGGGTGAGAGAGAGCAAAAGAATGGGGGGAGAGAGAGAAAAAGAGAGGGGGAGAGGGAGCGCAAAAGAGAGGGGGGAGAGCAAAAGAGAGGGGGAGAGAGAGAGCGGGAGAGAGAGCAAAAGAGAGGGGGAGAGAGAGCAAAAGAGGGGTGGGAGAGGGAGCATAAGAGAGGGGGGAGAGCATAAGAGAGGGGGGAGAGGGAGAGCATAAGAGAGGGGGGAGAGAGCGCAAAAGAGAGGGGGAGAGAGCAAAAGAGAGGGGGGAGACAGAGCAAAAGGGGTGGTGAAAGAACCTGGGTGGATTCTTTCACACCCTGCCTTTTTTGGAATCCACCTGGATGGCAGGGTGGTGAAAGAATCCACTTGGATGCAGTGTAAGCTGCATCCAGGTGGATTCTGAAAATGGTAGGGTGGTTCCATCACCACAATAGACTGCCCTCTTGGCAGGCTTTCCCACTAGTATTAATATAACAATGTTGGTTGTGCAAAGCTGGGGAATGGGTAGTAAAGGTAATGACATTGCTCCCTAGCTTGTCCTGGAAGTAATGCCTTTTTAAACATTAACAATTTTGGTGTTGACTGTCCCTTTAACTGGGCCCGCTTTGCCAGCTGTACGAAAATACTGAACAATCTGTAGATGACGTGGTATGATAGTAGGTGTAGTTAAACAAAGCCCCCGAAAAGTATATTTATCTTAGCCCCTTCTATTGATCGCACCATGTATATTTTTCAGAAGTGAGCAGTAATTTTACCCCTTGGTTGCTAATAACAAACAAATCAATCATTTTTGCTAGTAAAACATTTGACCCCCCCACCTTGACTGCCCTCACTTCTTTCTGCTCCATGTTTGCAATGCAAGGAGGCATGTCCACACATGGACTTTTACATTTAGCTACCACTCAAGGACTTTACCACATTTAAATGTCCAGTATTTTTGTGATGATTTTACTGTACAACCTGCTAAAATACTGGACACCTGGCAACCATATTCCAGTCATTGGTGGGTAGAATAACCTTAAAGGGATATGATTCTAAAATGTTGAAGCATTTGAAAGTGATGCAGCAGAGCTGTAACAAGCTGACTAGAAAATATCACCTGAACATCTCTATGTAAAAAAGGAAGATATTTTACCTTAATTATTCTAAGTATTTACACCCCATGGTAAAGAGACTTTAAGCATCCAGTCATGATGCTTGTCCCAGGACAAGCTATGGAGTGTGCATCTGGCATGTGCAGACACAGTCATGTTATTTTCCTATTCAGTTTAAGTTCTTTGAAATCTCATGAGATTTCAGTGAAATCCCATGAGATCACAGCAAAGGCAAATAATTACCTCAGCACTGCTGATGCTGATTGGCTATTTTTTTCCAGCTTGCAGCTGGAGAGCAGCTGAAATATAACTGTTCACACAGCACTTACTCTGGTGAGCTGAATAATTTTTTGAGGTAAAATATCTTTTTCTTTTAGATAGAGATGCTCAGGTGAGATTTTCTTTTTTTTTATTTATTGATTTTCAAAGCTTTATTGTAGAAGATAAAATAAATACATGAAAATCAATGGAGAGAACAAAATGTTCAGATAACAACATTGGCTAGTCGAGTACAAAGAAACCCAGTTGGATATTGAAGGTGAGTGTCAATGGCGTCATTAGTCTTTTTTTCAATAGTACTTTTGTCCATAAGTATCAGTAAAGTTGTAAAACTGAGTAGCCAAAATCAAAAGGAGTAATGTGGAGCAGTTCTTAAAAGGAAATAAAAAGAGAAAGAGGAAGCCTGAAGGAAAACATTGAGGAAAGGGTTCTGTTGTAACCCCATGGAGGCCCAGTGAAGGGGTCATATGGGGGTCAGTAGGTTGGGCCTCATGAGGGTAGGTGGTGGAAGGTAGCGGAAGTGTGGCATTTCAGGATCAGAACGTGCAAGGAGAAGCTTCTGCTTTCCTGTGCACTGCTGAATGGCGGGACCTGTTGAGGGACAGGTGGATCTTACCTGTCCTGCTGTGGCGGCTTTCAGGAATTGTTTTCTCGGCAGGTTAGTGCTGATCAGGGGAGGACCGGGAGCATCGAATGGCGACCAGGACGCGCAAGGAGAAGCTCCCGTCCTCCCTCCCCTTTTTTCTATGTGGTTGATCTGTATGTCGCAGCTTGGGTGGTGGCGGGGGGTGCTTGCCTATTTTGTGGTGGTTTGGATCAGAATGGTATGTTGGTACCTCCTGTTTGATTGGCAGGGGAGAATTTTATACAAGGGGGCGTGCCCTTCTTAGTGGTTAGATCGGCGTGGGTTGTGGATGGGCAGGCACCCTGGAGTTTTTTATGGAAATATTTAACTGATTATTTGGTAATGTTATGGATATATTACTTATGGTGTTCAATAAAGCAAGCTGCTGCATTTGTAACCCCACCTTCTTGTGTCATGCGTTTATTTTAAGTGGAACAAAAGTGCCTAGTATGGGGGTCAGGAAAAATAGATAATATGATAATAACTAGAGAAGCATAAGGTATGGTAAATATGCTGAATGAACGTGGGGTATAAGGAGACCGATTTTGGTTAGTTTAGGGTTGCTTTAATAGTTGTGGGATATTGCCGGTGAGTCTCAATATTTTACTAGAAGTGTAAAATAGGAGAGGAAGGGATGTATTCTCCTATAGGGGCCAAAGGGGGATAGAGTGTTTTTTTGTTGTTGTTGTTGTCGGGTCTAGGTAAAGTGCAAACAGTGGTTAACGGTAGATGGTAGTGGGTATGTTTGCTGGTTAAGTTTATTCTCTAATCTCTGGTTTGGTTTCCCATAAGAACATCATATCATTGTAAAATTCAAGATTGTCAGTAGTGAAGTAAAAATATTGTTCTAGTGATAGATTGCGGGTGATATTTTCTTGTCAGCTTTTTACAGTTATGCTGCATCATTTTCAAGTGATTTAGCATATAAGTATTATGTCCCTAAAAACTAAATCCCAAGCATGGGATGGCAAACCGGATAAAAGAGTAAAAAAAAAAACAACTTTTATTTATTCCTTTGAAATGCTTATGCTTAACTCAGGCATTAGTTAGTATGTAGGGTAGCCTTATTCTTATCCCAGTCATTCATTAGGATGTAGGATAGCCTTATACTTATCCCTGGCAATAGTAAGTATGTAGGATAGCCTTATGCTTATCCCAGGCAATAGTAAGTATGTAGGATAGCCTTATTCTTATCCCAGTCATTCATTAGGATGTAGGATAGCCTTATACTTATCCCTGGCAATAGTAAGTATGTAGGATAGCCTTATGCTTATCCCAGGCATTAGTAAGTATGTAGGATAGCCTTAGGCTTATCCCTGGCATTAGTAAGTATGTAGGATAGCCTTATGCTTATCCCAGGTATTCATTAGTACATAGGATAGCCTTATCCTTATCCCAGGCAATAATTAGTACGTGGGATAACCTTATGTTTTTCCCAGGCATTCATTAGGATAAAGGATAGCCTTATGCTTATGCCAGGGATTAATTAGTATGTAGGGTAGTCTTATACTTATCCTAGGCATTAATTAGTATGTAGGATAACCTTAAGCTTATCTCAGGCATTAGTTAGCATGTAGAAAAGCCCTATGCTTGTCCCAGGCATTAGTTAGTATGTAAGATAGCATTATGCTTATCCCTGACATTAATTAGTATGTAGGACAGCCTTATGGTTATGCCAGGCATTAATTAGTACATAGGATAAGGTTATGCTTATCCCAGGAATAATTAGTACATAGAATAGCCTTATACTTATCCCAGGAATTAATTAGTACATAGAATCGCCTTACGCTTATCCCAGACATTAATTAGTATGTGGGATAGCCTTATACTTATCCCAGGCACTACTTAGTGTGTAAGATAACCTTATACTTATCCCAGGCAGTAATTAGTACGTAGGGTAGTCTTATGCTTATTCTAGGCATTAATGAGTACATAGGATAGCCTTATGCTTATCTCAGGCATTAATTAGTATGTAGGATAGCCTTATGCTTATCCAGGCATTCTTGAAATCCCCCACAGTGTCTATACCATCTGTAATGGAAGTTTTTTCCATGAATCAACTACCCTTTCTGTGAAGAAGTGCTTTTGCAAATTACTCTTGAAGCTGCTACCCTTGAATAAGACATGAGGTCATCCTATTTTGGATCAGGCTTAGGGCCCAATGCTTTAACGCTCTCTGCTCTGGCAAGATGATCTAGCGCTCTCTGCTCTGACAAGATAATCTAATGCTAACTCTCTCTGCTCTTGCAAGATGATCTAATGCTCCCTGCTCTTGCAAGATGATCCAATGCTCCCTGCTCTTTCAAGATGATCTAACTTTCTCTGCTCTGGCTAGATAATCTAATGTTCTTTGCTCTGGCAAGATGATCTAACTATCTCCATTCTGGTGAGATGATCTAACACTCTCCCCTCTAGTGAGATGATCTCATGCTCTCTAACTGGCGAGAGATTTTGACACTCTCTTCTCTAGTGAGATTATATCACGCTTTCTGCTCTAGCAAGATAATATAACGATCTCTGCTCTGGTGAGATGATCTAACTCTCTACTCTCTGACAAGATGATCTAACAGTCTCTATTATGACGAGATGATCTAACGATCTCCGCTCTGGCGAGATGATGTATAGCTCTCCACTCTGGCGAGATGATATAAGGCTCTCCACTCTTGTGAGATGATCTAATGCTCTCTAACTGGCGAGATGATCTAACGCTCTCTGTTCTGGCTATATAATCTAATGATTTCTGCTCTGGCATGATGATCTAAAGTTCTCCGCTCTGGCAAGGTAATCTAATACTCTTTGCTCTGACAAGATGATCTAACACTCTCTGCTCTGGTGAGATAATATAATACTCTCCACTCTAGTGAAATGATCTAATGCTCTCTAACTAAAATGATCTAAAGTTCTCTGCTCTAGTGAGATAATCTAACGCTCTATTCTTCCTGCTCTAGTGAGATAATCTAACGCTCTATTCTTCCTGCTCTAGTGAGATAATCTGGCGAGATGAGCTAGCGCTCTTTTATCGCTTTTAATCGCTTTCGAACTGACGAGATGATCTAATGCTCTTTGCTCTTGAAAGATGATCTAACACTCCTTGCTCTTGTGAGAAGATCTAACTCTCTCTGCTCTGTTGAAATAATCTAACTCTCTCTGTTCTAGCAAGATGACCTAATGATCCTCGCTCTGGCGAGATGATCTGACACTCTCTGCTTTGGCGAGATAATCTAATGCTCTCCCTTCTAGTGAAATGATCTAATGTTCTCTAACTTGTGAGATGATCTAACACTCTCTGCTCTGGCGAGAAAATCTAACACTCTCCTCTCTGGTGAGATGATCCAATGCTCTCTTAAATGGCAATGCTCTTGTGAGATGATCTAACTCTCTCTGCTCTGTTGAAATAATCTAACTCTCCCTGTTCTAGCAAGATGACCTAACGATCCTTGCTCTGGCGAGATGATCTGACACTATCTGCTTTGGCGAGCTAATCTAATGCTCTCCCTTCTAGTGAAATGATCTAATACTCTCTAACTGGTGAGATGATTAAACACTCTCTGCTCTAGCGAGATAATCTAACACTCTCCTCTCTGGTGAGATGATCTAACACTCTCTAAGTGGCGAGATGATATAACGATCTCCGCTCAGACGTGATGATCTAATGCTTTCTGCTCCGGCGATATAATTAAATGCTTCAGCAAGATAATCCAAGATAACTCATCAGTTCCATGAGGTCTCTTAAATAATTTTATTAAAGGGACATTAAACGCTAAATAAATGTTAGATAGAATGATGCATTCAAAGAAAAGATTAGTCTGAGAAAAACAGTTGATGTATTTTTTAAAGTTTCATTAGTTGTTTAAAATATTTACGAAATAAGCGTATACTTTTAATGTCTATAAAATAATAGGAGCTGTCACATTGTAACTTTTCTGCTGTAGCCAATTAGGGACAGTTATAAATAGGTCACTAGAGTGTGCAGCCAATAGCTGTGTGGAATATAACAGTGTTCTGCTCTTCCATTTCTAACAGGAACTGAAATGATCACAATTTCAGAATGGAATTACAGGAAAAGGGGACAAAATAAATAATGAAATATATTGCAGAGTTATTTATATATATATATATATATATATTTATAATTTTATATTACCATATGAACGTGTTTAATGTCCCGTTAAGGCTAAATTTACCTTGAGACCTGTTTATCTCACTATGCAGCTTCTGTACTTGAAGGAGTGACACCTACATTACAATATAATGCTCACATAAAGGCTTCTAAAGATTTTGTTTGATTTATCTCCAGTTTTTGATCATCAGACTCCTAGGTACAATACAGTCAAACAGTTAGAACTGCGGATTCATTTTATTTTCACTCACATGCACAACATATGCACAAATAAAAACTTATTTACATGTATATATGTTACGGGTAAAGCCAGAAATTGGATAATCCTAGGATTACCCAGTGGCTGTGGGTAAAGCCCAAAATAAGATCATACTTTAGATTTTTCCTGGGTAATCCTAGGATTACCCAAATGCTTCTGGATAAGCTAATAAAATCATTAATTGTGCTTTACCCGGGTAATGCTAGGAAAACACACCAACAGTAAATGAAACATTTTTATTTGGGATTACACAAACACTTACAGTATGTTTCTTACAATGTTTTTGTTACAACAATAGGAAATTCAATATTTTTATATTTCATATGTGGATTTTTCATATGTTTTGTACAATGTTTTGTTACAACAACAGGAAATTAAACATGAAACATTTTTATTCATGAAACATTTTTATTTTTCAAAACTAAACATTTTTATTTTTCACTAGGTGATAAGCCTGCCCAGAGGTTTCATGTTGTTGTTGTAAAAGTGATTAATTCCCTGTTGTTGTAACAAAAACATTGCAAGAAATATAAGCGTTTATGTAATCCAAAATAAAAATGTTTCATTTACTGTTGGTGTGTTTTCCTAGCATTACCCGGGTAAAGCACAATTAATAATTTTATTAGCTTTATCCAGAAGCATCTGAGTAATCCTAGGATTACCAGGGTAAAGTCCAAAGTATGATCTTATTACCCGGATTTCTGGTTTTACCCCGTTTATATATATATATATATATACTGTATATATAAACCATCATCAGCTTTGTAATTGCTAAACACAACTGTGAAATGAGATATTTCACATGGACAATCTGTTCTATATAAACTCCAGAAGCTTGAAAAACAATCCCAATCAGGTATCTAGAAAATTCTAGAATGCCCATGACCAGTTCTTTGTACCCTTCTATGTGACTGCTGAGACCCCTCTTGCTCAGAACACTGAGATCACTTCACCCTAATAAAACAGATAACTGAATACTTTACAAGCACAAACATTTACATAAACCGTTTTGCAAACAAGTGTTGCAGTTGTAATTGTAAAATCATATTTATGCAACATTCATTTTTAATAAAGTGTTTATTTACTAGAGATGTGCAGGGGAGAAAATTTAGTTTCGGACAAAATTTTAATTTCCGAATATTCAAGGAAATTTGTTTCCCTGACTATTCTTTGCCTGCACTATTCATTTTATTATTAAACATTTAAATTTATTTTCTTTAAACGAATGTAAAAGTTACAGGTGAAAATGTCATCTGTAGCTATGTACTTACCCTATCATGCTCTGGAGAACGTGCTAACCTGATCTTCTTCTTGCCGGAGACTTGGTCGCTCTAACAGGAGGCTACCAGGACCTGCAAAAACGTTAGTGCCTAGTATGCTAAGCCTCCTGTTAGAGCGGCCAGTGACCTGGCAAGATGAGGATTGGGTTAGTGTGCGCTCTCCAGAGTGCATTAAGGTAACTATTAATCCTTTAAAAGAAATTTAAAGGAAACAAATAAATGCTTATACATTTTGTCAGTACTTTTTTGCTTTCTTTAAATTTTGCTTGTGCATTCATTTGGATATTTGTGTTCGTTTCCGAAAACAAAAAACATAATTTATGCTTACCTGATAAATTTATTTCTCTTGTAGTGTATCCAGTCCACGGATCATCCATTACTTATGCACTTCCTGTTGGGGAGGAGTTAATATCCCATAAGTAATGGATGATCCGTGGACTGGATACACTTAACAAGAGAAACCTAATTTTCAGTACAAATGTGTATTCACCCAGAAACAAATGCACATCTCCATCTCTAGTATTTACTATAAATATATCGCATTCCAATGTTCTTCGCATAGAGAAATATGTTCTAAGTATTTATAAATAGCTATTTCTATATATATCTATACCTATATAGCATCATATATATATATATATATATAGGTACAGATATATATTTTACCAATAAAATATCAGATATATGTAGAAATATGTATTTATAAATAAATAGAACCTATTCTGCTATGTGAAGAACATTGGAATGTGAAATATTCATATTTTCATGCTGAGGTCGCGTTAAATTATGCTCATGTTACAAGTTGATAGTAAAAGCGAACCAGTCACATTTTACGCTCAAACTCAAATATGCTCAAAGGGTTTGCACTTGAAAAAGTTGCACTAAACATAAAAATAAAGCCGTTAAAATTAAGTTTATTGACCTTCCGGGACATCCCCCATCACAAACTACCCCACTTCACTATAAACCCATAATCCACCACATCCCCCATCGCAAACTACCCCGCTTCACTATTAACCAGTAATCCACCACATCCCCCATCGCAAACTACCCCACTACACTATTAACCTCTAATCTGCCATAACCCCCAATTACTATTATCTTGCAAGCACAATATTTTTGCTTTAAACTTGTAATACTAGTTCTAACCACGCAAAAAGTTAACCTCTAGCTCAGGTAGCGAGTGAGCGGGAGCATTAAATAGCGTTCCACTCGTAATCTAGCACCATATATGTTAATCACAGAAACATTAAACAAAACGCTAGATAGGTGAAGCAATTTGAATTAATTGTGGCCTCGGCAGCCTATAATCTAGCCCAATGACATTTGTCTCCAAACGTGACAACTGAAGCTGACAAAAAATAGACAATTGTGCCCCTATAAAATATATCTGTTTATAAAGAGCAGCTTATTGTGTTTAATTTTGTGCACATGATTTTATGGGTCTTTTTATCATACAAGGATGAGAAAAATGAAAATAACAGAATTAATAAATCAGATATCAGCATAAAATATTGCCCTGATCTGGAAAATAACTTTGTTAGCTATTTTTATATAAACAAAACTATATAGTGTATAAATAATATTCTGTTTTTTTTAAAGGGCGCAAGGGAAATAAATGTTAAAAATACTGTAATAATTTTATTATGTACCAGACCTTCTAACTGTCCATCTTTGAGAGTCCATAATCTCTGATCTCTGTCTAGCTGTACCTCTGAGACAGCCATAGGTTGCAGAATTAGCCCCAACTATGGACCACCCAAAAATGTCTATATACCACACAGACATGCCTATAAACTAACTAGACACATACAACGACCACCCAGACATGCCCACTGATCACCCAGACACGCCCAACTACCAGTCAGACACGCCTATAAACCAACCAGACATGCCCACCTACCAACAAGACATGCCTATAAACCAACCAGACACACTTATAAACCAAACAGACCTGCCTATAAACCAACAAGACATGCCAACTGACCACCAAAACATGCCTATAAACCAACCAGACATGCCCACAACCACCCAGACACGCCTATAAATAACCAGACACACCTATAAACCAACCAGACATGCTTATAAACCAACCAGACATGCCTATAAACCAACAAGACATGCCAACTGACCACCCAGACACGGCTATAAACCAACCAGGCATAGGTTGCAGAATTAGCCCCAACCATGGACCACCCAGAAATGCCACACAGACATGCCTATAAACTAACTAGACACACCCAATGACTACCAAGACATGCCCACTGACCACCCAGACACGCCCAACGACCAGCCAGACAAGCTTATAAACCAACCAGACATGCCCATCAACCACTCAGACATGCCTATAAAACAACCAGACATGCCAATAAACTGATCAGACACACCTATAAACCAACCAGACACACCCACCAACCACTCAGACACACCTACCAACCACCCAAACACACCTATAGACCACCAGACTTGCCTATAAATCGACCAGACATACCAACTGACCACCCAGACATGTCTATAAACCATCCCAGACATACCTATAAACCAACCAGGCACACCCACCGACCACCAAGACATGCCTTTAGACCAACCAGACATGCCTATAAACCAACAAGGCACACCTATAAACTACCCAGACACGTCAACAGAGCAACGAGACACGCCTATAGACCAACCAGACACGCCTATAAACCAACCAAACATGCCTATAAACCGACCAGACATGGCAACGACCACCCAGACACGGCTATAAACCAACCAGGCACACCTATAAACCAATCAGACACATCCACTGACCACCCAAACACGCCTATATACCAATCATACATGCCTATAAACCAACCAGTCACACCTATAATCTACCCAGACACGCCTATAAAACAACAAGACACACCTATAAACCATCTAGACATGCCTATAAATCAACAAGACATGTCAACAGAGAAACCAGACATGCCTATAAACTAACCAGAAACACCTATAAACCAACCAGACATGCCCACCGACCACCCAGACAAACCTATAAAACAACCAGACACACCAATAAACTGACCAGACACGCCTATAAAACAACTAGACACACCCACCAACCACCCAGACACACCCACCAACCACCCAGACACACCTACCAACCAGCCAGACACACCTATAGACCACCAGACATGCCTATAAACTGACCAGACATGCCAACCGACCACCCAGACATGCCTATTAACCATCACAGACACACCTATAAACCAACCAGGCACACCCACCGACCACCAAGACATGCCTATAGACCAACCAGACATGCCTATAAACCAACCAGGCACACCTATAAACTACCCAGACACACCTATAAACCACCCAGACACATTAACAGAGCAACGAGACATGCCTATAGACCAACCAGACACGCCTATAAACCAACCAAACATGCCTATAAACTGACCAGACATGGCAAGGACCGCCCAGACACTGCTATAAACCAAACAGGCACACCTATAAACCAATCAGACACATCCACTGACCACCCAGACACGCCTATACACCAATCAGAGATGCCTATAAACCAACCAGTCACACCTATAATCTACCCAGACACCCCTATAAATCAACAAGACACACCTATAAACCATCTAGACATGCCTATAAATCAACAGAGCAACCAGGCATGCCTATAAACCAACCAGACATGCCTATAAACCAACCAGACACACCTATAAACCAACCAGACACACCTATAAACCATGTTTCTATGTTTCTATCACTGTGGGGGACTTTAAAAATGCATGGGACAAGCATAGGGCTATCCTACGAACTAGATAAGTTTATACTGTTAGGTAAGGTCGGGCAGACTTGCTGGGCCTATGGCTCTTATCTGCCGTCAATATCTATGTTTCTATGTTTCTAACCAGACATGTCCACCGACCACCCAGACACACCTATAAAACAACCAGACACACCTATAAACCACCCAGACACGCCTATAAATCAACCAGACACGGCAACAGAGCAACCAGACATTCATATAAGCTAACCAGACACACCTATAAACCAACCAGACATGCCCACCAACCACCCAGACACTCCTATAACCAACCAGACACACCTATAAACCAACCAGACACACCTTTCAAACACCCAGACATGCCTATAAATCAATAAGACCACCTATAAATTAACAAGACACACCTATAAACCACACAGACACGCCTATAAATCAACAAAACACACCTATAAACAACCCAGACACGACTATAAATCAACAAGACACACTTATAAACCAACCAGACATCCCTATAAATCAACAAGACATGCCTATAAATCTACAAGACACGCCTATAAATCAACAAGACACACCTATAAATCAACAAGACACACCTATAAACCACCCTAACACACCTATAAATCAACAAGACATGCCTATAAATCAACAAGGCACACCTATAGATCAACAAGACACACCTATAAACCACCCAGACACACCTATAAATCAACAAAACACATCTATAAACCACCCAGACACGACTATAAATCAGCAAGGCACACCTATAAACCAACCAGAAACACCTATAAATCAACAAGACACGCCTATAAATCAACAAGACACGCCAACAGAGCAACCAGACACGCCTATAAATCAACAAGACACACCTATAAACCAACAAGACACGCCAACAGAGCAAACAGACCCTTACCCCTCCAATTATGTCCCCAAAACAGCAATGGTCCTGATTAACCTCTGAGTCTTTAAAACCCAGACACAAATGTTGGGCGGTATATTGCACTGATGATTAGATGATTACATATACTTATGTGGTTTTTTTTAACACAAGCAAAGGTATAGTCAGCTCCACAGCAGCAATGGATGCTGAGATTTCTCTGTGCAAATCAGGTGAGTCAATGACAAGAGGAATGTGTGTAGCCACCAATCATCAGCTCACTTCCTGTAGTGCATTGCTGCCACTGAGCCTACCTAGGTATGCTAGAAGTAAATTGAAAAGTCCCTTTAAATGTGTGACCCAGTTTTTGAACTAGCTGTGCAAACTGCGGATCATATACACAAAGCTGTGCTGGCCTCTGGGAATGCGTCCTTATCTTTTCATCTAACTTTATATTCCCAGGATAGCAGATACTTCCTCTCCCATCCACACATCCTCCTGCATTTCCCCACGCTCATCATTTAACTCCTTAGGGATTGGTTTCACTAGATGCTGAATTGACAGTCTTGGTGGATTATACAACACTACAAAGTCACTTAGGATCATTTGACTAAACTTTAATAAACCAGTTAGTAACACTGGCAATGAAAGTTACCAGCTTGACTCATATTCAGTTCAATGGTCATTCTATATTTAGCCCAATTTATTTTATAATTATGTTCTTTAACTATCGGCTAGATTACGAGTTTTGCGGTATGGGTGAAAAGGATTGTTATGGCTCTTTTTCACTACCACTGGTATTACGATGTTTGCAGGTTTAGCTGCACCGCACACTTTTTTGGCCGTAACGCAACGTAACTACCGCAGCTTTCAAAAAGTCCTTTTTCAATGGGACTTCCATAGCGCCGGTATTACGAGTTTGCCTGGGAGGCCAAAAAGTGAGCGGTACAGCCAATACCGCCAAGATCCATACCGTAAAATGAAAGTCAGTAGTTATGGGTTTTACGATACAAAGCTGTAGCATAAAACTCATAACTAAAGTTCTAAAAAGTACACTAAAACCCATAAACTACCTATTAATCCTTAAACCGAGGCCCTCCCACATCGCAAACACTAAAATAAAATTATTAACCCTAATCTGCCGCTCCGGACATCGCCGCCACTATAATAAACATATTAACCCATAAACCGCCAAACTCCCGCATCGCAAACACTAGTTAAATATTATTAACTCCTAATCTGCTGTCCCTAACATCGCCACCACCTACATTACAGTTATTAACCCCTAATCTGTCATCCCCAATGTCGCCACCACCTACCTATACATATTAACCCCTAATCTGCCGCCCAAATGTCGCCGCCACCACCTACATTACAGTTATTAACCCCTAATCTCCCGCCCCCAATGTCTCCGCCACCTACATTACAGTTATTAACCCCTAATTTGCCGCCCCCCAAAGTCGCCGCCACTATACTAAAGTTATTAACCCCTAAACCTAACCCTAAATCTAACCCTAACACCCACTAACTTTAATATAATTCAAATAAATCAATTAAAAATTCCTTTCATTAACTAAATAATTCTTATTTAAAACTAAATACTTACCTATAAAATAAACCCTAAGCTAGCTACAATATAACTAATAGTTACATTGTAGCTAGCTTAGGTTTTATTTTTATTTCACAAGCAAGTTTGTATTTATTTTAACTAGGTAGAATAGTTAGTAAATAGTTATTAACTATTTACTAACTACCTAGCTAAAATAAATACAAATTTACCTGTAAAATAAAACCTAACCTGTCTTACCCTAACACCTAACCTTACACTACAATTAAATAAATTACATTAATTAAATACAATTAACTAAATTACAAAAAAAAACAAAACACTAAATTACACAAAATAAAAAATAAATGATCAGATATTTAAACTAATTGCACCTAATCTAATAGCCCTATCAAAATAAAAAAGCCGCCCAAAATAAAAAAAAACCCTAGCTTAAACTAAACTACAATAGCGCTTAAAAGGGCCTTTTGCAGGGCATTGCCCAAAAGAAATCATCTCTTTTACCTGTAAAAAAAAATACAAACAACCCCCAACAGTAAACCCACCACCCACACAACCAACCCTCCAAATAAAAACCTAACTAAAAAAACCTAAGCTCCCCATTGCCCTGAAAAGGGCATTTGTATGGACATTTTGCTCTTTTTCTGCCCAAACCCTAATCTAAAAATAAAACTTACCTAATAAACCCTTAAAAAAACCACTAACACTAACCCCCGAAGATCCACTTACAGTTTTTGGAGACCCGACATCCATCCTCAATGAAGCTGCAGAAATCTTCATCGAAGCCGGCAGAAGTCTTCATCCAAGCGGCCGAAGTCTTCATCCAAGCCGACAGAAGTCTTCATCCAGACGGCATCTTCTATATTCATCCATCCGGCACGTAGCGGCTCCATCTTCAAGACATCCGGCTCGGAGCATCCTCTTTAATCAACGTCTTCTTGCAGAATGAAGGTTCCTATAAATGATGTCATCCAAGATGGCGTCCCTTGAATTCCGATTGGCTGATAGAATTCTATCAGCCAATCGGAATTAACGGTGAAAATATCCTATTGGCTGATCCAATCAGCCAATAGGATTGAGCTTGCATTCTATTGGCTGTTCCAATCAGCCAATAGAATGCAAGCTCAATCTTATTGGCTGATTTAATTTAGTTGGGATTTTATTTGGGGGGTTGGTTGTGTGGGTGGTGGGTTTTACTGTTGGGGGTTGTTTATATTTTTTTTTACAGGTAAAATAGCAGAATTATTTGGGGCAATGCCCCTCAAAAGACCCTTTTAAGGGCTATTGGTAGTTTAGTTGAAGCTAGGGTTTTCTTTATTTTGGGGGGGCTTTTTTATTTTGATAGGGCTATTAGATTAGGTGTAATTAGTTTAAATATCTGATAATTTATTTTTTATTTTGTGTACTTTAGTGTGTTTTTTTTGTAATTTAGTTCATTGTATTTATTTTATGTAATTTATTTAATTGTAGTGTAAGGTTAGGTTTTTTTTTTTTAAACCTTTATTTATCATTGAAACAGAGGAAAGCGTTCAAATGAAGACACTTAGCTATGATACAATAGCTTCTAACAAGTGAACCAGACTTAAAAATAAACAGTGATACAATATCAACCACTTAGTAGTTTAAGGTGTCATCAGCTAGACCATGATAGAAGAAACAGAATAAAACAGAAAAAAAAAAAAAAAAAGGAAAAAAAAAGGGAAATAAGGGAACATCCACAGTCCTCGATCCCCCCGCTCCACCCACCCCCCGCTCACCCCCCTGAACTAAGATTCCACATGTTGGGTGAAAAATTGCCCCCTAAGATAGGCTTCCTGCACATAGATAGAATTCCGAAATGGGTGTATATACTGTTTCTGTAGATTAAACGGTAAATTTCGAATGAAATTACCCCATTTTTTAAAGAACCCACATATCTCATGTTCTGAATCAATAGATGTATCGTATTGTTCCAACAGCAGTTTTATGTGCATATTATTAACAAATTGCAAAAAACTCGGTGCTCTCCTTGATTTCCATGAAGAGAAGTTAATGTTCCTTGCACACAGTATCGTAAATTTTATAAAAATAGACTTAGAATTTAGTGGTGGAAATGTGTTTTCATAGGTTAGGTGTTAGTGTAAGGCAGGTTAGGTTTTATTTTACAGGTAAATTTGTATTTATTTTAGCTAGGTAGTTAGTAAATCGTTAATAACTATTTAATAACTATTCTACCTAGTTAAAATAAATACAAACTTGCCTGTGAAATAAAAATACAACATAAGGTAGATACAATATAACTATTAGTCATATTGTAGCTAGCTTAGCGATTATTTTACAGGTAAGTATTTAGTTTTAAATAGTAATTATTTAGTTATTAATAGTAGGTATTATTTAGATTTATTTTAATTACATTAAAGTTAGGGGGTGTTAGGGTTAGGGGCTAATAACTTTAGTATAGTGGCGGCGACATTGGGGGCGGCAGATTAGGGGTTAATAAGTGTAGGTAGGTGGAAGAGACATTGGGGCGGCAGATTAGGGGTTAATAAGTGTAGTTAGGTAGCAGCGACATTGGGGGCGGTAGATTATGGGTTAATAAGTGTAGGTAGGTGGCGGCAACATTGGGGTCTGAAGATTAGGGGTTAATAATTGTAATGTAGGTGTTGGCGATGTCGGGGGCGGCAGATTAGGGGTTAATAAGTATAATGTAGGTGTCACTGATGTCGGGGGCGGCAGATTAGGGGTTAATAAGTATAATGTAGGTGTCACCGATGTCGGGGGCGGCAGATTAGGGGTTAATAAGTATAATGTAGGTGTCGGCGATGTCGGAGGCAGCAGATTAGGGGTGTTTAGACTTGGGGTTCATGTTTTCATGTTAGGGTGTTAGGTGTAAACTGAAATTTTGTTTCCCCATAGGAATCAATGGGGCTGTGTTACGGAGCCATCTCTCCCCATTTATGTGTATGGGGAAATTGTGCACGAGCACGTAAAAGCAGCTCACCGCAGCGCTGGTATTGGAGTGCATTATGGAGCTCAATTTTGCTTTACGCTCACTTATTGCCTGCTAATGCTGGGTTTATGAAAACCTGTAATACTAGCGCTGTAGGTAAGTGAGCAGTGACAATAACTTGCACGTTAGCACCGCACTGCTCATAACGCAAAACTCGTAATCTAGCTGTATGTTTTTAACCAGCAAAGGGTTAAATACATTGTTCTGTTTTTATGCCACTCTAGATGAGGATATAGCTGTGAAGCAAGTAAGCAGCAGGCATACAAATATTTATATAAATTACTGCCTGCTTTAACCCTTTTGAAGTTTGTTCTCAGGCAAAATAGGATTTCATTGTTTTCAAAGCTGCTGCAGGAACACCCTTTTAAATGTGCTGAGCCTAAATGAAGAGCAGACTTCCCCTATTACCTAATATGAGTAAAAATATTCTATTAGAATGTCTTCATAGCTCTAAGGTCACCACAGCACAGTGATTTTTGAAATCACAATCTTTTCCCAAATGTCTTTTCTCAATCTCTCTCTCTCTCTCTCTCTCTCTCTCTCTCTCTCTCTCTCTCTCATTCTAAAATGTTTATTCCCTTTAAGAACGTTCTCTCTCTCCCAAATCTAATTGAATCTGTTCCCTAAAATGTTACCTGGCTGTCAAATCTTAATGAATCTTTTCCCTAAAATAAGTTTATCTTACTGAAATATCAGTAAATATGTCCCTAAAATAATTATTTCCCTCTCTTTTAGTCTCAGGGAATCTATTCCCTAAAATAAATTCCTCTTTCTCTCAAATATCATTTAATCTTTTGTCTAAAATAAATCTTTCTCTCAAAACTAAGTGAATCTTTTCCTTAAAATAAGTTTTCCATAAAACAAAGTGTTTCTTTCTTTGTCAGATGCCAGTGAATAGTGATGTCGCGAACCTAAAAATTTAGGTTCGCGAACGGCGGACTCGAACTTCCGCAAATGTTCGCGAACCGGCAAACCGCCATTGACTTTAATAGGCAGGCGAACTTTAAAACACACAAGGACTCTTTCTGGCCACAATAGTGATGGAAAAGTTGTTTCAAGGGGACTAACACCTGGACTGTGGCATGCCGGAGGGGGATCCATGGCAAAACTCCCACGGAAAATGACATAGTTAATGCAGAGTCTGGTTTTAATCCATAAAGGGCATAAATCGCCTAACATTCCTAAATTGTTTGGAATAACGTGCTTTAAAACATCAGGTATGATGTTGTATCGATCAGGTAGTGTAAGGGTTACACCCGCTTCACAGTGACAGACCAAACTCCCCGTGTAACGCACCGCAAACAACCGCAAACAGTCCATTTGCACAACCACGAGATAGATAGATTTTATAGATAGATACATTGAAGGCAACTGCAATTAGATTACACTAGCAGACTGATGTTTCACAGTCAAAAAATATTTTTTTAAAATATTTACACTACTGTTATAACAAATACAGGGAGTGCAGAATTATTAGGCAAGTTGTATTTTTGAGGATTAATTTTATTATTGAACAACAACCATGTTCTCAATGAACCCAAAAAACTCATTAATATCAAAGCTGAATAGTTTTGGAAGTAGTTTTTAGTTTGTTTTTAGTTATAGCTATTTTAGGGGGATATCTGTGTGTGCAGGTGACTATTACTGTGCATAATTATTAGGCAACTTAACAAAAAACAAATATATACCCATTTCAATTATTTATTTTTACCAGTGAAACCAATATAACATCTCAACATTCACAAATATACATTTCTGACATTCAAAAACAAAACAAAAACAAATCAGTGACCAATATAGCCACCTTTCTTTGCAAGGACACTCAAAAGCCTGCCATCCATGGATTCTGTCAGTGTTTTGATCTGTTCACCATCAACATTGCGTGCAGCAGCAACCACAGCCTCCCAGACACTGTTCAGAGAGGTGTACTGTTTTCCCTCCTTGTAAATCTCACATTTGATGATGGACCACAGGTTCTCAATGGGGTTCAGATCAGGTGAACAAGGAGGCCATGTCATTAGATTTTCTTCTTTTATACCCTTTCTTGCCAGCCACGCTGTGGAGTACTTGGACGCGTGTGATGGAGCATTGTCCTGCATGAAAATCATGTTTTTCTTGAAGGATGCAGATTTCTTCCTGTACCACTGCTTGAAGAAGGTGTCTTCCAGAAACTGGCAGTAGGACTGGGAGTTGAGCTTGACTCCATCCTCAACCCGAAAAGGCCCCACAAGCTCATCTTTGATGATACCAGCCCAAACCAGTACTCCACCTCCACCTTGCTGGCGTCTGAGTCGGACTGGAGCTCTCTGCCCTTTACCAATCCAGCCACGGGCCCATCAAGACTCACTCTCATTTCATCAGTCCATAAAACCTTAGAAAAATCAGTCTTGAGATATTTCTTGGCCCAGTCTTGACGTTTCAGCTTGGGTGTCTTGTTCAGTGGTGGTCGTCTTTCAGCCTTTCTTACCTTGGCCATATCTCTGAGTATTGCACACCTTGTGCTTTTGGCCACTCCAGTGATGTTGCAGCTCTGAAATATGGCCAAACTGGTGGCAAGTGGCATCTTGGCAGCTGCACGCTTGACTTTTCTCAGTTCATGGGCAGTTATTTTGCGCCTTGGTTTTTCCACACGCTTCTTGCGACCCTGTTGACTATTTTGAATGAAACGCTTGATTGTTCGATGATCACGCTTCAGAAGCTTTGCAATTTTAAGAGTGCTGCATCCCTCTGCAAGATATCTCACTATTTTTGACTTTTCTGAGCCTGTCAAGTCCTTCTTTTGACCCATTTTGCCAAAGGAAAGGAAGTTGCCTAATAATTATGCACACCTGATATAGGGTGTTGATGTCATTAGACCACACCCCTTCTCATTACAGAGATGCACATCACCTAATATGCTTAATTGGTAGTAGGCTTTCAAGCCTATACAGCTTGGAGTAAGACAACATGCATAAAGAGGATGATGTGGTCAAAATACTCATTTGCCTAATAATTCTGCACTCCCTGTATGATTGGTGGCACTAGTTGGCAAGTGGGCCTGGCACACACACTGGCAGGCAGGCATCTGCAATTAGATTACACTAGATGACTGATGTTTCTCAGTCAAAAAAGTTTTTATTTTAAATATTTACAATACTGTTATAACAAATATGATTGGTGGCACTAGTTGGCAAGTGGGCCTGGCACACACGTTGGCAGGCAGGCAACTGCAATTCAATTGCACTAGCAGACTGATGATTCACAGTCAAAAAAGTTTTTATTTAAAATATTTACACTACTGTTAAAACAAATATGATTCGTGGCACTAGTTGGAAAGTGGGCCTGGCACACACGCTGGCAGACAGGCAACTGCAATTAAATAACAATAGCAGACTGATGTAAAAGTTTTTTAAAAAAAGTTACACTAATGTTACAACAGATAGGAGTGATGGCACTCAGGATAGAAGTAGGCACAGTATGTGCTGGCAGCTTGACACACAGGCTGGCACTAGTGGCAGGCTGGCCTGGCAACTAAAATTAAATAACACTAGAAGACTGATGTAAAAGTTTTTTTTTACAAAATTTAAACTAATGTTACACCAGATAGGAGTGGTGGAATGGCACTGAGGATGGAAGTAGGCACAGTATATGCTGGCAGCCTGACACACAGGCTGGCACTAATGGCAGCCAGGCTGGCCTGGCAACTAAAATTAAATAACACTAGAAGAGGACTGATGTAAAAAAAATTTTTTTTAAAAATTTACACTAATGTTACACCAGATATAAGTGGTGGAAAAAAGAGCTATTAATCACACTATATGATGTGGGCCTGACACACAGGCCTGATGGAAAATGAAATTAGATTACACTAGCAAAATGATTTAAAAGTTTTTTTTTTTGCAATATCATTTTTATTCGATAGGACAAAATGCACACATACAACAATCAAAAGAACATGAATCTGATACATTACAGCAGAGAGTGATTATACAGTACAAAGATCTCAGTTAGGGTAACAGTTTCAAGTTTAGCATGTTATCTACTGGAGGAAAATAACAGTTGAAAACTGAGTCTCAGTTTATATCAGGTAGGGATCAGAGCAGTGTTGCATCAGTCCTAATCCAAACTCCACTTATTTTTTCCTTTTTCTGCATAACAAACAAAACCATAAACCTAACTAAACAATATATTACTATCTAACAAATACAAAAAGTACAACCTCTATTAGAGGTGGTCGTCACGGAACTTGTGGAACAAGGCCGTTGGGGTACTGAGGCCTGGCTGGAGAAAAAAAAAAAAAAAAAAAAGGGGAGGGTGAAGAAAGGGGGGTATTGTAGTGGTGATGGTAGAGGAGGAGGAGAAGGGCGGAAGTATAGGTAAGGTATGGAGATTGGTCCAAGATCTCTTAAAGGTTTTTAGTTAAGTAGGTGGTCCCAGTCTCCTCTAAGTGTGTCTTCCAGGAAGGCAACCGAGTCCCTAAAAGGTCTAAGGATAAGCCTCTGGACCTCTAGTTCAAAAGTGAGTATAAGTCTGCGCCATTTACGTAGGAAATGGCCCAGTCTATTCTGAACGTCAAATCTCACGTCCATCTGTTCTATGAAAATTTGTGATTTTAGCAGATTTTTGAAACCCCTGAAGGAAGGACCTCTGTCTGCTATCCAATGTTGTAGTATGTGTTTCCTGGCCACTAAGATAATTAGGCTCAACACTGAATTTTGTTGTCGTAGCCTCTCGTCCCACAACAGGAATATTATAGTTTCAGGGAGTAAGTCAATCTGTATCTGCAGCTGCCTTCGTAGCCAGAATTGTATCTTTCCCCAATATTGCCTGATTGGGGGGCATTCCCATATGCAATGGAGGAGCCCGGGGTTAGCTAAAGTGCATTTAGTACACGTGTTGGGGGAGGATGGGGCCCATTTTGCCAGAGTCCTTGGGGTGAGGTAGGCCCTGTGGAGAAAACGTATTTGGGATTCTCTGTATGAAGCTGACAGAGTAGCTTTCCTGGTCTTGTCCAGGCTGTTCCTTACCTCCTCCCAGGAGACCTCTCTCAAACCCTCTCTAACCCAGCCCAACTGTATCGAGGATTGGTGAGAAGTGAAAAGATGTTGTAGGAGTGTCTGGTATATTTCCGAAAGCGAGAACCTACCCATGGTGTATAATGTCTGAGTAAGGCGGAAGGGAGAGCCTTCCCAAAAGTCTGTATCGTCTCTGATCAGTGTCCCCATATAGTGTCGAACCTGTAAGTAGGCATAGAAATGAGTCCTAGGTATAAGATAATCTCTCTGCAAGGTGCCGAAAGTTTTAATTGTTTTTGATAAAGGGTCCAACAGGTGTTTAAGGGAAGACAGCCCCCGCGTCTCCCAAATACGAAAAGGCAGGGTCTCAGAGCCTGCCGTGAAATCAGGGTTTCTTCTAATTGGCAAGTAGGGAGAGGCATGGCAGGTTTTACCCAGGTATTTGTGAGACAATAACCAGGCTTTTAAGGGGTCTTTGTATAGCATGTTGAGACCCAGGAGTCTTAGGGATCTAGTGTCCGAGACATGTGGGAGATAAGCTAAAGAGACATCACCCAACACCGCCTGTTCTAAGTTTGTACGGCAAAAATGACCAGAACCAACCTGCCAATCTATTACCAACCTGATCAGTGCGGCCCAGTTGTATAGCCGGAAATCTGGAAGCGCCAGACCTCCATGGCAAAAGGGCAGGCTAAGCTTATCTCTTGAGATCCTTGACTTTTTCCCCTGCCAGATAAAGGCTCTCGCTGCTGAGTTTAAGAGTTTTATATCAGATTTGCTCACAAGTAAGGGGAGCATGAGCAAAGGGTAAAGTAATCTAGGGAGTACCACCATCTTAAGTAGGGCCACCCTTCCCGACAACGAAAGTGGGAGAGATCTCCAACTGTTCATCTGAGCCCTGAGTTTCGCGCAGACAGGGGTCAGATTATTAACATATAATTTATTGGGGTTGGCCGAAATCCTAATGCCCAGATATGTGATATCTTGTGCGGCTACCGAGAAGGGGTATTGCATATTTGAGCCCCTAGTGCGGTTCAACCAGAGGATCTCCGATTTCTGCACGTTGACTTTATAGCCGGAGAAGAGGCCGAATTCAGAGAGGGTTTGCAGAATGTTAGGTAACTGTATTTGGGGATCCTGCACAAATAAGAGCATGTCATCTGCATATAAAGCCAGGTGCTGTGGGGCACCCGCAACATCAATACCCGGAAAGGTTTGACGGAGTTTGATGGCCAACGGCTCCAGGGCCATGTTGAAAAGGAGGGGCGAGAGAGGGCACCCCTGTCTAGTACCCCTATGTAGAGGAAGGCTGGGAGAGAATATATTATTCACTAGCACGTTTTCCATTGGTGACTGGTAGAGATTTTTGACAAGGGTAAGGAAGGGACCAGTGAAGTTGGCTTGAGCCATGGTGTGGAATAGATGGTCCCACTCCACACGGTCAAAGGCCTTTTCCGCGTCCAGGGACAGCAGAAAGGCCTCCGGTCTGTCTTCCTTATGAGCGCGGTTACCCGTGCAGAAGTGTTGGACAATCTGCAGAACCCTTCGCACATTAACCGTCGATGAGCGTGCGTACATGAAGCCCGTCTGGTCTTCATGAATGATATTGGGCAGAATGAACTTCAGCCTCTCCGCGAACAACTTGGTGAGAATCTTGTAGTCCGAGTTCAATAAAGAAATCGGCCTATACGACTCAGGAAGCAGAGAGTCTTTTCCCGCTTTATGGATTAACGTGATAGAGGCCGATAGGAATTCCGGGGAGGGGGCTTTCTCCCCTTCAGAATAGGCTGTGAACAAGTCCGCGAGAGTGGGGGCCACTTGTGGTTTGAGTAGGCGATAGAGTTCAATCGGCAGGCCATCAGGGCCAGGCGCCTTACCCAGTGACATGCTCATAATAGTTTTTTCTACTTCCTCTTTTGTTATGGGAGCATTCAGTGTATCTGTTTGTTCCTCCGAGAGCTTTGGGAGGTTGATCTCCTCCCAAAAACGGTCCCTCACCTCGTTCCCCAAGGGGAGTTCGCTTGCATAGAAAGAGGAGTAGTAGGAAGCAAAGGCTTCTGCAATAGCCTCTGGGTCCATTAGGACTCTGCCCCCGACCTTGATCGCCGCAATGTGCTTGGAGGAGGTACTATGTTTCACTAAAGTGGCCAAGAGTTTCCCCGATTTGTCTCCGTACCGATAATATCTACCCCGGGTCCGCATAAGTGTCTGAGAGGCCTGGTGCGCAAGGAGTGAGTCATATTCCAGTTTGACGCCGGTGTAGGCGCGATAGGTGGTTTGGGAGGGGTTAGTGCAATATGCACGGTAAGCCTCCGCCAGCTTATCTCTCAGTCCCGAAATTTTGTCCATGCATTGCTTTTTTCTACGGGCCAGAAACGCAATGATGTTGCCCGAGAGTACAGCTTTAGCCGTGTGCCAGAAGAGTTCAGGCGAGTTTAAATGTTGGATGTTGTTTGCCCTATAATCATCCCAACAGTGCACCAGATAGGACTGAAATTCTTGGGAAGTTACCAGATATTTTGGGAAGCGCAGGGTACGCCTGTTGGGCACCTTGGGGGTGGTATCTAGAAAAAGTGCTATGGGGGCGTGATCAGAGACGATAATTTCACCTTTGTATCTATGACCTGAGTAATCATCGAGTTGGAGATCATAAATAGATCAATGCGTGACATAGAGGGTGTTGCCCTGGAGACGCAGGTATAATCCCTGCCATCGGGATTAAGTTGACGCCAGATGTCAGAAACATTCAAGGCGCTTCCCAGACTCTCGAAGATTTCTCTCTCGAATTTGTCTGACACTTTAGGCAAGCTTTTCGGTGCGCATCTGTTAGGGTCTCTTAGTCTATCGCAATGGGGGTTGGGGGCTAGGTTGAAGTCTCCACCCAGGATGATGTGAGTATCCAGGTAGGGTGTGAGCAAGGTAATAATGGAGTCCCAGAATTTTTTGTCTTTTTGATTCGGGGCATAGATGTTACACAAGGTGTAGGTGTTGTTTAGAATTCTAATCTGCACTACTAGGTATCTACTTTCTGGGTCCTTTAGCACATCTAAAATCTCATATTCCAATTGCTTACCGAATAGTATAGACAATCCCCTACTAGCTGACTTATAGGAAACAAACTCAACTCGCCCCACCCAACCCGTCTGTAGTTTACCATGTTCTAAATCTGAGAGGTGGGTCTCCTGCAAGAATACAATTTCTGCACTTTTTTTCCGTAGGTGGGTTAGAATCGACTTCCTCTTAATAGGGGAATGGATACCCCCAACATTCCAGGAATATAAGTTAAATCTTATTTAATGGGGAGGATATGAATGTTATGGGTCTGCTCATGGTTAAGGGGTGGTGAGGAGTAAGTTGCAACGCAAACACAGGTAGGGGGGGCGGGCAGGGAAAGGAAGAGGCAGAGGGTTGCGGGGTCGTGGAAAGAGGGAGGGTGGGTGGCGAAAGGGAGGGGGAGAGAGAGAAGAAGAGAAAAAAAAAAACACACCAAACCTTTGCGGCGGGGATAGAGGCTCCCGGTTCAGCCCTTTTCCTTGCCGATTTCCAGCCAGGCCCCACTGAACAAACGTTGCAAAACCTGGCGCTGTAATGAAATTCAAATTTGTCATCAGAACCAGATCTAATACAGCATTTATAATAAGAACAGCTGAAAGTAACATGTTATGACAGATATCTTTTCCTTCGTCTTGTGCGCCAACAATAAGGAGCAGCCAAAAAGGAGCTGCCCCAACTAAAAACTCAAAACCTTTGTAACCAAATCTCGTGGGGTCACAACCGGGGCAATCCACCAGGGCTGCCCCGATCGCGAACCCCTGGTCTGGGTGCAAGCCAGACTCCTGTCCCCCCTTCAAGGGGGGTCTAAGTAGTAGTGCAATTAGTTGAGATAGAGACATTAACCATATCCAATTAACCATATTTGCAATTGAAGTTTGATACAATCGAACATAATTGAGCATTTGTTAGTCAAACCTGGCTGTCCCAATCAACCCTCCTCCCCTCTCAATTGTCTCTGGGGGCTGCGTGCGGGGCTGTACACTGGGGGCTCGTAGTTGTCTAAGAAATCCCGGGCAGCAGCCGGAGTATCGAAGAATCTAGAGCCCCTGGGGGTGATTAGTTTGAGCCTAGCGGGATATAGAAGGAAGGCCTGCTTACCCTCCTTATGAAGCTGTGAGCAAAGGGGTGAGAATTCTCTGCGGCGTTTCATGAGGTCCGCAGAGAAGTCTTGAAATAATAGTAGTCTTGAGTTCTCAAACATCAGCTCGCCTACTTTTCTGTAGGCTCTCAAGATGGCCACTTTGGTTTGAAAATGCAAGAATGTAATCATTATGGAGCGGGGTTGGTCCAGGTTCTGGCTAGGTCTGTCCGGTCCCACCCTGTGTGCTCTCTCCACCCCTCCAGCAAGGTCTTTGGGATGTATGTTCAGTAGTGAGGGTAAGGTGTTTTCTATAAAGTGAATTAACTCCTGTTGTTTAACAGATTCGGGGAGGCCAAGGAGACGCAAATTATTGCACCTCGATCTATTTTCTAGATCGTCTATTTTCATCTGGAGAGATGTGTTTTGTTTCTCTAAGTGTGTTATTCTACTCGATGTATCGAGATTAGAGTCTTCCAGATCTGATATCCTGCCCTCCGCCTCACCTAGCCTAGTGGAAAACTGTTTGACCTCTCCCGCCAGGGTGTCTACACCCCTCTGCAAGTTGTCGATTTTAGGCATGAATAGTAGGGTGATTTGCTTAACAATGGGATGGGTTTCAATCTGGTCCCCCTCTAGCGGGTTTTCAGAACTGTGGCTCTGTGAGTGTAGGTCATTAGCAGCTCTATGGCGGCGGTCATTGGCTTTGCTACGACTCGCCATTGGGGTGTTGGTTAAAAATGTATCCATAAACTCAGGGATCTTTAAGGGGGAATATGGGGTATTGAAAAGCAGGCACTACGTTGTTATAACAGAATGAAATGTCAAATTCTATTCACAGAGATATCTACACACCTAGAAATGGTAAGACAGTTATAGTACAAAGAACATCAATCATCAGAAAACAAAATAGTGTGCAACAGAGTAAACAATGTCAAGACCTGTCAAAAGTGGGGATGTAAGATTCCTGCACAGCTACTCCAGCCTGAGGCCTCCTTGCAGAGAAATGGGATCTCAGTATAGGCTAGGGGCTACACTGTTTCATAGTGCAAAAGAAAAAGGGTTGGTTAGAAGCAAACATAAACAGCAAGTATGCACCATGTAGGACAAAGTAGCTTTAAATAAAATGGTAGCAGGAAAGTTTGGGCCCCGTAGCTCTAGGATAGTGTCCCCAAGTATCAAGGGGTGCAGATGTGATGTGATGCGGTTTCCCTCTCCAGGGGTCTTGGGAAGCACAGGGACCGTTCCTCTTTCCCTGCAATATGGACAGGCGCTGGAGGGAACTATGAAAGCTGTGTATGTCCGGTCCACCAGGGCCTGTTGCAAAATAGCCTGGTAAGGTCTGATATAGAGTCAGCAGAGGTGACCAACAAGGTTTTATCCCACAAAGGGTTAAGCAGATACTGAAGTGATCATTTCTGTGGGTAGCCAAGAGGGACCAAGTCCGGTTGCTATGAGGGAGGTGTGATAATGACAAGCAGGCCCAGGTTATTGTTTTTGGTATGCGCTGTGAATGCAGTTAAGGCCAGTGGCCAGTTATATAGGAGGGCAGAGTAAGTTCATATGGGAGTGCAAGTGCAGTTCTCTTACCCTGGGCCGCAACAATGTCCTTTGAGCGCGGGTTGTCTCCCTGGTGCGGCCACTGATTTCAGCGCTGGATGGAAGGAGCCCTGAACAAATTTTTCCTGACGTCCAAGGGCCCTCTTAGGCTAGCGGATCAGCTCCCTGCTCCTTCAGGCAGTCACTGGCAGGCCGCGATGAGGAATCCGCATTTTTAGACCCCACTGACCAAGAGCTTGTATCCGGGGTCAGGGGTATCCGGTGTCGAGGGTCACAAGAGCCTGTCCCTGCAATGTACAGCCTCCCCGTCTGCAACTCGCTGCTCCAACTTTGGAAGAAGGTGAGCCACGTGGGCCCAATATGGCGTCAGCCGAGGTAGTGGCGCGGGACTCCGCGGCAGTGCTACACTCCCAGAAAGTCTTCCGTAGTAAGTGGCGTAGGTCGGGTTGGCCTCCGCGGGCGTAATCGGGTATAGCCACCTAGTGTAAGGATCCTCTTGTTAGGATGGGGGTCTTCGGTGGGGGAGCCGGGATCGCTCCTATGAGAAAGTGCGGTAGAAAGTCACCTTCGAGTCACCCCACCGCTCCGGGCAGCGAGACCTGCCAAGGAATTTCTCGTGGGGTCCGGGTAGGCAGTTAGGTAGATGAGGGGTAAATTTGCTCGTCAAAGAGTTTGAAAAAAAGCAGATTATATGGCAAATGGAAGCAAATTGATGCAGAGCTCTGCTGCTTTGTTGCCTATCCCGGAGCCCGCCCGCCCACCGGAAGTCTGATTTAAAAGTTTTTTAAAAATTTTTTTACAATAATGTTAAGCAGATATGAGTGGTGGCTGGCACAACAATTAACCACAGTATATGCTGTGTAAGCCTGACACACAGGCCTGATAGAAAATGAAATTAGATTACACTAGGAAAATGATTTAAAAGTTTTGTTGTTTAAATTTACACTAATGGTAAGCAGATATGAGTGGTGGCTGGCACAGAGCAATTAACCACAGTATATCCTGTGTGAGCCTAAGACACAGGCCTGATAGAAAATTAAATTAGATTACACTAGCAAAATGATTTAAAAGTTTTGTTGTTTAAACTTACACTAATGTTAAGCAGATATCAGTGGTGGCACTAATCACAGTATATGCTGTGAGCCTCACACACAGGCTGAAAGCCAGGAAAATGCAAATAAAATTACAAATAATAAAAAAAAAAAAACGACTGAAGTTATAGCTGAGTCCTTCAGGACTGTAGTGGACACTAAATACACTAGCCTAGCTATCTATTTCCCTATAATGTCAGCAGTAGCAACACTAAAGCTCCTCTCACTAAGAAAGCAAGATCGTAATGAATCTAAAATGGCTGCTGCCAAGGAGCTGGGAGGGTCTGTAAGGGAGTGTCTGCTGCTGATTGGCTCAAATGTGTCAGAAGGCTGTGAGATACAGGGTCAAAGTTTCCTCAATGATGACACATAGGGGGCGGATCGAACATCACATATGTTCGCCCGCAGTGGCGAACGCGAACGAACTATGTTCGCCGGGAACTCTTCTCCGGCGAACAGTTCGCAACATCACTACCAGTGAGTCTATTAAAAAAAAAATAAACATCTCTCTCTTAAATGTCATTGAATATTTAAAATCTCTCTATAATCTCAGTTATCTCAATTGTATCCCTCCAACAACTTTTCTTTTTTATTTACATATTAATATCTATTTGCATAGATTTTGTATGGCCATCTCTGCAGTATAGATAGTGGTTTCAACAAGCAAAAGCATTTTTTTCACCTGTCAAAATAAAGGTAAAGTAATCAATAAACACATTAAAGGGACACAGAATATTAAATATATTGTAAATTGTAAGTTTGTGTTTATTTTTGTATTTGAAAGAGCAGATTTTGTTAATTAAAAAAAACATCAGCTGCTGTTCTATAGGACATGCTTATAACAATGGGCTGAACCAGCCTACAAGTAAAGCAGATTTGCAAATGTTATTTATGTTAGTTATTAACATGCTAATTATTGCTGGGGGTGAAAATGCACAACCAGCTATTTTACATACAAAATTTCTTTCTGTCTCATATTCTCCCACTTGGAAATTAATCAGTGCTATTACCTTCTTTGCTTACATAGCTTTCCTGCTGAGAAAACATTTGATATTCATATATTCACAAGCAATTAAACACACTCCAGCATGTACAATGGACTATTGGGAAATTTTAGAGTACAATGCACCTTTAAAGGGACAGTCTACACCTTAGACATCTTAAAGTCTTATTTTATATATATATATAACAATGGCTGCCAAGCTCCGCCCAATGATGACATCACAATCTGGGCTGCATCTATGCACTCAATAGTATTGACAGTCTGTTGAATCTAATTAGTGAGTCCTTTTGTAACTAGTGAAGAATTTAATTCAGCCCAGATCGTGATGTCATCAGTGGGCGGAGCATGCAGTCATTTTAAAGTGACCAGAAGCAATAGTCATTTTAAAATACCTTCTTTACCATTCCTGCTACATGATATAGAAAGGGATACAGGAGGCTATTTGCAGCTTAATCTAAAGTAAGACTTTAAGATGATTAAAGGTGTAGACTGTCCCTTTAAGGACATTTTATAAGACAAAGTGACTCAAACTCAAAATTGCCCTTTGTTGACCTTACACCTTAGAACTGCAGCATTTGGAAATACCAAAGTAACTTGTGTAAATACTATTGTTCTGGTATCTTTGAGTAACAATATTTATTGGGCTTTAGTGTTGTATCATGTATCAGCTGTAGATATCACTTAAAGGGACACTAAACGCAAATTTGTTCTTTCATGATTCAGATAGAGGGGTCAATTTATCAAAGCGTCAACTGATAAAACGCTTGAATTCCGCATTGTATTTGTCGCAAGATTGATCCGCCGTACTTATCAAAGCATCAAGATCGGCAAATGTTGAAATTTGTGACGTAAAATACGATCCTGCGATCTCAATCCGACGCAGATCGATGCTTGCATCATTACAGATGTTTCAAATTCACATTCGACTCTATTTGACACTTTTCCCAATTTGTCAAACATTTAACAGGTACGCTCACGTACCTAGTTTACAATCCACCACCCTTGAGGCCGCGGATGCCATAGAACTCAATGGGAATCTGAAAACATAGAAAGCTCATGTTCGATGCTGCAAGAGAATGAAGTATATTACATAATAAAAGTAAATTAGAACCTTTATTACAATTGTATACCCTTTCTAAAGCAAACAATATTATTGCTGCACATTTGGTGCACTAGTAGATATAGGGATAAAAAATACATTACTACTGATGGATTATGCTACAAATTTGTCTCTCATTACAAAGCAAGGGGACAATATTATTTATCCAAATTTGTTGAAAAGTTTTGCCCCAAACTTGTTGCACTAATAGATATAGAGATAAAAATGAAATAAATACAGAACATAATATAGCTAACTTCCTTTTTATTTTTTGGGAGAAATCTATTTGCACCATTTTTAAGCCATGTCATGCAAGTCCCACTCTCCACTTCGCACCAATTTTGATGCAACACTTTTCACACCAATTATGACGCAAACTCTTAAACAACCCACACACCACTGAATTTTTCAACCACTTTTGATTGGAATATGCATAATCACATGATTTATGACATCAGCCAATCTGATTCAAATATATATTTTAAACTATCACTAACAAATCACAATGCTTGATACTTGTGTCATTGATCACTCATCAGAACTTGTAAGTGCCATTTCTTACATTGTGTATTATACTTTGAAAGTATGTATATGTCAATTATGAATTAAAGATAAACATTGACGCTGACATTAGGACACACAGTGTAATATTTTAGACAAGAATTTTAAAATTTGAATTCATGTTGGATTCAATAGAATCTTAAGCTGATAGCTCAATGGCATAGACCACCTAACATTAAACTGTCATGATTCAGATACAGCAGAAATTAAAATCACCTCTTTACTGTCATGCTATTTTCAGGGTTTTTCTTCCTTCTCTTGAATTTCTTTTTTAGTAAGTAATGTCATCTTATATGCCAGTCTTTTATAACACCTGTGTAGGGGGGGGGGGGGGTTAAAACTAGATTGCGATCAGAAGGGGTTAGACAGGTGCAGAGAGAAAAATGTCCCAGCTCTTAAAATATCCATTGATTGCAAATAAATACATATGATACCCTGATTACGTGTTATATTTGCAATTATTCCTGCTCAGAATAATAATACATTTACACTATATACATATAGTAGTATAAATAAACACAGAGATATGAAAGACAACATTGTTTAGAACAAAAAAAGGAATTTAGGGATATGTAAATATGTTTGCAAAAGATTTCTGACATAACACACACACATACAGTATATATAATATATACTATATATATATATATATATATATATATATATATATATATATATATATATATACATAAGTATGTGCATAGATATATGTACAAATTCTAGCATTAATAATAATTTATAAAAAAAAATATGAGATAAAAGCATATCATGACTTCTAGAAATACAAATACACTTTAATTTATGTGAAAGTATCATATAACAGATTTTTTTGGTATAACAAATAAATATAAAAATAACTTTCTATGAGATATTGTTTGTTGAGTTATAATTGTAGCTATTTCTTGGATATTAACAGTTGAAAAAGAAAAGATTAGCTTTAAAGAAATATGCTTGTTCATGGACAGTAATGAAATGGTATAAATAAAGTTGGGAAAACCCGAATAACCATGAGATCAATGACTGTTAATTAACAACAGTCAGATGCTCTTCGCACCGTACTTGACGCGTGTGTTTTTGACAGCTTTTTTGATAAATAAGAGTATTGTATTCAGATCTGCATCAGCGATGTCTGACGAGCGTATTAACGCCGGCGAATGCACTGAGATTGATGCTTTGATAAATTGACCCCACAGCATGCAATTTTAAGCAACTTTCTAATTTACTCCTATTATCAATTTTTATTTGTTCTCTTGTTATCTTTATTTAAAAAGCAGGAATGTGATGCATAGGAGCCGGCCCATTTTTGGTTGAGAACCTAGGTTATGCTTGCTTATTGGTGGGTAAATATCAGCCTCCAATACGCAAGCACTATCCATGGTGCTGAACCTAAAATGGGCTGGCTGCTAAGATTTACATTCCTGCTTTTAAAAAAAAAAAAAAAGAACAAAGAAAACTTGGTAATAGGAGTAAATTAGAAAGTTGATTAAAGTTTCATGCTCTATCTGAATCATGAAAGAAAAAAATGGGTTCAGTGTCCCTTTAATGAGCTTAATATGTTACCCTGAACAAGCAATAACCCACAATAAACTCACAATCCCTAAATACAAGGTATATCTTGTTACTGCCTGTACCCTACAGTAAACTGCTTCTAAATATAAGACAGTTATATTTTCTTTCTATAGAATAACATATAATATCAGACATGTGTTAACATTTTTTCAAGCAGATTAACATATTGTTTGCTGCATGAAATATTCATGAAATAATCAACAAAAATACATATAAAATTATTAACAACATTTTTATTGAGAAAGTTGGAATCACACAGAGACATCTTGGGTATCTACGGAGGGATAGATATATTTGTACAAACATGTTTGTGTAATACATAATATATGGCACAGTGTATAACCTAGGGCATTCGTGCTCTTTTTCGAAAGATTAGACAGATATGTATATAAGCAGGTAAGTGCACATTCCGAGAGGAAGAGTATCTTCAAGACTGGTCTAGACCATAGGGCCCTAAGTTACTCAATTTGTTTCTCTTTTTATAATATTATACCTTATATACGAGAATAATAGATAATTGCGTGTATGTATGTTTATTACGGCATGTATGAGTGGAGCGGGGGGGGGGGGAGAATCAGCGGACGAGAGCCGCTCAAAATGAGTTAAAAGAATATGGGATAATGGGGGGTTGGGAGTTGCGGGCGTGTAAAATGTAGAATGCACGTGGGGGTGCACTGAGCGTTATGATTATATAATTGTATAGTGGACCAAGTGCTACTGGGGTCAGGATGGGGCTATACTCAGTTAAATTGAGAGAGAAGAGGGGTGAGTAAATGGGTTCTTTAGGGGGGGAAGTATTTTGTAGATTAAGTTGGGTAGTTAGTAGGGTAAGGCCAGGGAGGGGGGTTGCCAGGGGAAATGAGGAGAGGGGGGAGGGAAGGTCTCCATCTGGGGGGAGAGTTAATTAAGTATCTGGTAGAGGATGTTAAGGTGTACCAGCAAAATATTTGACCTGAGATTGACGGGTATTACCTCCTAGATTTAGACACATGTCTATCTGGAGAGAGAGTCTTACCTGTGGAACAGAATCCAAAACATATGCAAACATAATAACTTTATAAACTAAACAATCTTTACAAACAGGAACTTTATAAGGACTACCTGTAGAGTACGGTCGTGAGACATGTCAAGTAAGGGTTAAGGCAGTATAGAGGGCTGTAGCATCTTGCTATATGTGCTTAAAAGTGTTGTAGTGTTAAGTGATCAATTATAGAATGTATAGACCCTGTAATTGAGTAATAAGGCCAGTGGGTATGGCAGTTGAGGGGGATGCTGGTCTCTTTGTTTGAGGACAAATGTTTATGAAATCCTTCAGGAGTGGTTCCTAGTAAAGAGAATTTTGCTCTATCTTCGTCTAGGGCCTGAGTAGAGTCTGGTTATAGATTCAATATCTACAATGACGAAGGGCAGGAAGGGATTCGATCAGCTACAGTCGTCTAATATGTTTTTAATGGGAGAGGCGCTGTCCACAGGAAAGGTCCTAAAGGAAATCAAGGAAAATGTACCTAGACCAAGATAAAGAAATGAAACTTGGCAAACAAAAGCTCATGTAATGAGAGCCAGAATATATCTTAAATACAAATAAAAATTAACTATTTGTATCATGGAAAACATCACAGCACAATATTACAACAGTAACGAAACTGGGAGAGCAATATAGGCAGTCAGTTGCATAGTGTAATGTACATTACCAGACTTCTATGATGTTGTCAGTGTTGGACCCAGCTCATGGGTTTGACAGGAAACCCTGTACTCCAGGGTAGGAAACAGGGTGTTCCAAAGTGTAGGAGGAAATGACAAGAGAAGACGGAAAGAAGAACAAGAGACATCTATAGATTGTCCAAAGAAAATGTCTCAGAATATTATTCTATCTTCTCTCTGGTTCAGGGGTCATCATTCGACATTGGAATGTCTTTTCTCTTGGTTTTGTAGCTGAGTCGCTGGGGTAAAGGGTGCCATGCTGGGGCTGTGGCATTGAGTTACTCTGTTCTGTCCACAGCATCTTGGGGTTGGTTTGAGGAATGAAGTAACTTCAAGGATTGCAGAAGTTTGGTCCCCTGGTCTGGTGTAGAGATGGAGTATGAATGATCATCAATTTGGAAGAAAAGCTTGACTGGGAACCCCCATCTGTATTTGATATTATTTTGGCTGAGTCATTGAGTTACTTGCTGAAAAGAGTGCCTCTTAGACAAAGTGTGTGAGGATAAGTCCGGGAATATCTGTATAGTTTGGAATGGGTCTTTTAGGCTTTTGTTCTAGGATGAGGCTCTAAGGATCCTTTCTTTGAATTAATAATAGTGCAGTCTAATGATCACATCTCTAGGAGACCCTGAAGGGGAGTTTCTTGGGCGGAGGGCCTGGTGTGCTCTATCCATAAGAGCCTCCTGAGCTTGGATGGGACCTAGCAGCTCTCCGAAAAGATTCATCAAATATTTGGTGAGGTCAGGGGTTCCAATGTCCTCTGGTATGCCCCATATCCTTATATTGTTGCGGCATGATCTGTCTTCCAGATCCACCATTTTGGATTCTAGGTCAGTAATCATTTCCGTGATAGACTGGGTATAAGCAAGGAGATTGGAGTGATCCAAGTGGAGATCCTCCTGTTTCTTTTCCAGCATTTCCGTTCTTTCCCCCAGAGAGGAAATGTCTCTTTTGAGTTCTGAGACTGAGGCTTTAAGTTCCTGTTTCAGCGATGAATGGTGGGAGTCCATCTTATCAGATAGCTCCTTGATGGAGTCCAATATAGAAGCAGTAGTGTTAGGAGATCTCCAGCTCTTCGGTTTCCTCTGGTGGAGACTAATTATTCTCTAGTGTCCTCATCAGAAATGTCCTGTTCATACATGGCTTTATTAGAGAAGTGATCTGAGAGTGTCCGCTTTGGGACATCTGAGTGCTTTGGTTTCTTCTTCTGGGAGTGGGCCATACTGAGGAATTTAGGTACAATGGAGTCTCGGAGTATCTTTCGATGTATTGTAAAGATGACCTCTGTAATAAATGGCAGGTGGAGAAAATAGTCCTGGCACCCCCCTATGCTTAGAGGCTTAGAACACCATCATGTAAGAAGAGTGCGCTTCTCAGAATTGGTTATAATGAGGTGTTAATGTTCCCAGGAAGCGGCTTGGTAAGGGGTCATAGGGGTTACTGTCACCTGTCTCTCTCCTGGGGAGGGTGCTCTATTCTGAGCGAAGAAGATAAAGGAGCTGGGGGTATGACCCGTAGGTAAAAAATGCTGATGCGAAATGGAGGAGAGAAAGCAGGGGGCAGCAGTGAGGAGATATGTTACTTCACCCTGTAGTGTGGCAGGTATGTATAAAGGAAGTTCAAAGGCCAGAGACTAATGTTAAAAGTAGCAGTAGGGAGTATGGGCCTGTGCTGGGTATGCTCTTTGATCTGTAGAGGTGGCTAGAAAGAGCCAAGTTTAGCAGTGCGACTAATGCTGTGGAGTGATGTCACAAGCTGGGTATTAAAGCAAACAGGATAAGAAAGTATAGAGTTCTTTTTTAGGTATATCAACTTGCTCAGGCAGAAAGTTATGCAAAAACAGTTCCTCAGCAGCTGTCTCCCCTGGCTCCTTAATAAATGTTTTCTCCACACAGTCCTCTCTGCCCTGTTAGGAGCTGCCTGATGTCCTCACAAGGGTCTTATAACGATGTGATCAAACTGTATTATCCCCTGTATCTTTTAGGGCTATGAATTGGTGTCTGATCCAAACGTTACAGGGCCTCAATATATACTTAGGCCTTGTTGTCTACGGTCTCCCTGGACCTGGGTATATGGCTGTGACTATAAGGTGCTGTACCATTTAATCTAGTGGAGCCGGTTGTAAGGCTGATGCCTATCTGTAGGACTGCGTGGGGAGGACTGACTCCAGTCTGGGTATCTAGGAAAGAACGTGTGGGAGACAAGCTCGTTTACCAGTCTGGGGCGCTTCTTGCTGGAGCTCCCTCCGCTACTGTGGGTGTAGTGCTCAAAGGGCCCTGATTCAGAGTGAGCAGCATGTAGGAGTGAGGATTCTCAGTAGCAGTCTGGGTGTAAGAGGTGCTAATCTAGATCGGGGTATTGGGAGCGTGGCGGAAGGAAAGGTAGGCCGCTGTCTGTTTTCAGCGTGCAAGAACTGCACACGTGTCTCACCAGTCTGCCGCTACGGCTCTGCTCCAGACTCAGTCCAGCTGAGAAGTCTCCGGTTGTGAGCCGGAGGATCGCGGTGGTGTCGCCGCAAAGTATATGTGGAGCGCAGCGGTTAGTAGACTGTGCTGCTATCTGTCTTCCATCGGCGTGTGAGGACCACACATGGATCCTTTCAGCTTGCTGCTGTTGTTCCTCTCCCACCTCCGCTTGGCCATTTAGGATCTCCCCAAGCTCCAGCACCATATGGATCTGTGTAGGCAGGTATTCCAATTTGAGCTGACGGTGGTAGGTGAGGAGGGCTGTTAGGCAGAGTAGGTTAATCCCTCAGAATGGCGCCATACAAGGTTTGGATAGAACTCCGGAAGTTGCTACCTGACACTGCTGGGGTACATAATAAGAGGTAGAAAAGATCCCTCTAAACTTCCCTTCGGCGTGTTTCTCTCTTTTCCCCAGCTACTGTAGGGATACCAAGATCAGCGAGTGGGAATGAAAATAGTGGGGAGGATTAAAACCCCTAAAAAATAAATTATAAGGCACTTGGTCCACGGAGCTTTCTGGAAGTGCGGCCACCCTGTATAGTGGCAAGCTCCGCCCCCACTAAAATACAAGTATAAAATCATTTTATAAATATACTCAAGATTAAAATTATAATATAATGTGTGTGAAGGGGTGAAAACTAATTTCTAAAATGGAGAATGTACTAATATCCAAGTTTGGAGAAGGCGGTTATATGAATTTTCATATAGCATTTTCTACTATATCAAATAAAATACTGAGATTACACACACTCAAAAAGTGGATATAAAACTGTTTCTATATTCAATCTAATCTTCAACCTAAAAAGCTGCTAAATCAAAGTCGGCTCATGCCCATTGGTTCAAGAGTACCCAAGGTCCTGATCCAATAAGTTTAGTTCTCCCTATATAGACCTTGCCACACGAGCAAGAGAGATGATAGACTACATACTTGCTCTTAGAGTTGATAGAAATCTGGATAGCAAAGATCCTATCTCCTCTAAGTGAAGAAAAATCTGTATGTTTCAAATCATAGTGTTTACAACTCAAACACCCTCTCCTTCCACATTTAAAAAAAATCTTTTGTTCTTTTTTGTAACCAATTCTGTTGTGGTTCTTTATCTCTAAGTGTACTGGGGGCTAGAATATTTTTCAGCTTTTGGTTTTTCTTAAAGATCACCTTAGGTTTATCACTTGAAATGTTTTTCAGTACAGGATCTTGCAACAGAATAGGCCAATGTTTCTGGAGAGCTTTTTCTATCTGGTGGGATGCTTGATTAAATTTAGTAATAAAGAGTGATTGAGCTCTATCAAGAGATTTGTTCTTATAACGTTTATTGTTTAATAAACCTAATCTCTCTTGGTTCCTAGCTTTAATATATGCTTCTTGTATTAGTTTTGGGTCATAGCCCTAACTAAGGAAGTGTTTTGTCAAAATTTCAGATTCACTGTAGAAAATATCCCTATTGGTACAGTTCAGTCTCACTTTTTGGAACTGTCCAACAGGGATATTCTGAATCCACTTCTGGTGCCACTAGTAGCGTGAAGATATGCATTTGTATTGGTCTCCTTACGATACAGACTAGTAATGGTTTTATTCTCTTTATGGAACAACTCTAGGTCAAGAAAGGTAATTTTCTCCCCGCTATGGGTCTCTGTAAATTTAAGGTTTAATAGTTTTCAGGTCACGGATGACATCAGATCTTGAATTTCATTCTCTGGCCCTTCCCGATGATCAATATGTCATCTATGAAGCGACACCACTTAACTATCTTTTTAAAGAAGGGATTATTTGAAAAAAATATTCATCTCCTCCCACCATCCCATATAGAGATTTGAGAAATCTGGGGCGAATTTTGTCCTCATCGCCGTTCCTGTAGTTTGTAGGTAAAAGTCCCCCTCAAAAAGAAATTAGTTCCTTTTAAGAATAAATTCAATGCTATCTTTTTATGAACATTCTTTGGGTTAGGTCTTTATAGTTGGTTTTCTGAAAATAATATTCAATCGCTATTAGGCCTTGTAAAAGGCAAATATTTAGTCTATCACCTCTCTTGCTTGTGTGACACCTGAAGACAAGATTTAGAGAACACCTGACAAATATTGAGAAGGGTGTTTTAACACACGGTGTCTCAGCTCATTTTATTACTACTCACCATGGAGACACGAGTAGCCTTAAAGTTAAAGCCATATAATTGGTTAAATCTGATATTAGAGGGGGAAATAGACTTATTACCTTACGATGCAGAGAAACTTATTGGATCAGGACCTTAGGTACTCTTGAACCAATGAGCATGAACCAGGACATTGATTTAGCAGCTTTTTAGGTTGAAGATTAGGTTGAATGTAGAAAGTTTTATATCCACTTTTTGAGTGTGTGTAATCTCAGTATTTTAAATGCTATGTGAAATTTAATTTAACCCCATTTTCCAAACTTGGATATTAGTGCATTCTCCTTTTTACAAATGAGCTTTCACCCCTTCATACACATTATATTATTATTTTAATATTGAGTATATTTATTAAATTATTTTATACTTGTAAATTTTATATGTATTTTAGTCGATTATTTTATGAATTATTCATATTAGAAATGAACTCTTTTTATGTGTGATTAATAATAATAATAATAATAATATATTAGTGTTCTTGATATACTAATACAATATACAGTAAGGTTCAATTATGTAATGATTAAGTATACCCACTATTCAGTATACTTATTATAGTAAAAACTATGGTATGAAAATATAGGTGGAGTTCACAGATTACAATGTTGATATGTACTAATCTGATTTATAAATAAAATGGTCAACTGTCATTGTTAACCTTTCTGTTACATCCGATATATTCGTTGATATTGCTGTTAGACAGCCGGTTGCGCCCAGGTACACGTGGGGTGATCTGACAGCTTTTATAAACGGCCCATAGAGATGGTGGACAGCATCCGACGAAGTAGGGAGTTATCCTACAAAATGGCCACGCCCAACGTCTTGATGCCACATCGAGCAGCTGATCCATAAACCTGGCTTTCTTTGGAGCAGCTAGCCCAGCGTGTGGCGGTTTATTTGAGTTTACATACCCATTGATTCAGAGGCATAGGAGGACTACCAGTCGCCTGCTATTAGCAAGTGCCTTGGAAGACTCAAGTGACAGATAAGGTACCATTTGGGGTTCTCCGTGTGGACTCTGCTGCTGGATTTTGTATTTCTTTGATGTTTTTACATACCTTATATGTTTGAGGTTGAAAAGTGTGAGTGTGCATTTGTGCTTTAAATAAATATTTTTGTTGTTTTTGCCACTACACTTAAAAGAGTCTGTAACTGTACTTTGTAATATATTTTTGGAGAGGTTTTTTTTGCAATGAGCACAATGTTATCTATATGACACACATGAACTATCACTGTCTAACTCTAAAAAACTGTAAAAATGCATTCAGAT
The DNA here is from genome assembly GCF_027579735.1 of Bombina bombina. Classification (NCBI taxonomy): domain Eukaryota; kingdom Metazoa; phylum Chordata; class Amphibia; order Anura; family Bombinatoridae; genus Bombina; species Bombina bombina. The sequence continues at coordinate 1,565,912,375 of NC_069499.1, read as the reverse complement.
AAGAGGCAGCCTTCAGGGGCTAAGAACTTAGCATATGAGTCTACCTAAGTTTAGCTTTCAACTAAGAATACTAAGAAAACAAAGCAAAACTGATGATACAAATAAATTGGAAAGTTGTTTAAAATTGCATGTCCAATCTCTGGGCTCTTATTTTTGACTAGACTGACCCTTTAAGTAAAAATCAATGAAATTCTCCATCCCTTTAACATCTAGTTTATGACCTTTTTATAATGATATTATAAAAATAATACATATATGATTTTAATCTTATGTTGTTTTATTCTGTGGTGGTTAGATGTTAAGCCTTGTTAAAGCACACACAATGAAACTGATTGCTTTCATACTTTAAAGGGACAGCTTACTCCAAAATTGTTATTGTTTAATAAGATAGATAATCCCTTTATTAACCATTCCCCTGTTTTATATAATCAGTACTGTTATATTAATATAATTTTAACCTCTGTGATTACCTTGTATCTAAGCCTCTGCAGACTGCCCCCTTATCACATGGCTATTTATTATCTCTTGACTTGCATTTTAGCCAATTAGTGCAGTGTCAGCCACAACTCCACGGGCTTGAGCACAATGTTATCTATATGACCCACATGAACTAGGAGTCTCCTGTTGTGAAAAGCTAATAAAAAAGCATGTGATTAGAGGCTGACTATAGTGGCTTTGAAACAGGCAGAAATTTAGAGGTTTAAATGTTATAGTATATTAATAAATAAAAAGTATTAATAATAGACTTCCGGTGGGCGGCTCTCCAGGATGGCTGCAAGCTTTCACTACTCTGATGAAGGTCTTTAAAAATAACCATTTTTGCAGCTTACATCTCAAGCCATCCGCATCTCCCTTGACAGTCAGGCTGTCTGGGAACTGCAGCGGACAGAAGAAAAACTTTCTCTTCTACCACGGAAGGCGTATTGAAAACTTACGGCTAGATTTGGAGTTTTGTCGGTAACGACCCGAAAATCTAACGCCGGCTTTTTTCTGGCCGCACCATAAAAATAACTCTGGTATTGAGAGTCCACAGAATGGCTGCGTTAGGCTCCAAAAAAGGAGCGTAGAGCATTTTTAACGCAGCTTCAACTCTCAATACCAGAGTTGCTTACGCAAGCGGCCAGCCTCAAAAACGTGCTCGTGCACGATTCCCCAATAGGAAACAATGGGGCTGTTTGAGCTGAAAAAAACCTAACACCTGCAAAAAAGCCGCGTTCAGCTCCTAACGCAGCCCCATTGTTTGCTATGGGGAAACACTTCTACGTCTGCACTTAACACCCTAACATGTACCCCGAGTCTAAACAACCCAAACCTTACACTTATTAACCCCTAATCTGCCGCCCCCGCTATCGCTGACACCTGCATTTTATTTTTAACCCCTAATCTTCCGCTCCGTAAACCGCCGCTACTTACATTATCCTTATGTACCCCTAATCTGCTGCCCCTAACACCGCCGACCCCTATATTATATTTATTAACCCCTAACCTGCCCCCCACAACGTTGCAGCCAGCTACTTACAATAATTAACCCCTAATCTGCCGAGCGGACCTGAGCGCTACTATAAACCGCCGCTACTTACATTATCCTTATGTACCCCTAATCTGCTGCCCCTAACACCGCCGACCCCTATATTATATTTATTAACCCCTAACCTGCCCCCCACAACGTTGCAGCCAGCTACTTACAATAATTAACCCCTAATCTGCCGAGCGGACCTGAGCGCTACTATAATAAAGTTATTAACCCCTAATCCGCCTCACTAACACTATAATAAATAGTATTAACCCCTAATCTGCCCTCCCTAACATCGCCGACACCTAACTTCAATTAATAACCCCTAATCTGCCGACCGGAGCTCACCGATATTCTAATAAATGGATTAACCCCCCAAAGTCTAACCCTAACACTAACACCCCCCTAAATTAAATATAATTTTAATCTAACCAAAAATTAATTAACTCTTATTAAATAAATTATTCCTATTTAAAGCTAAATACTTACCTGTAAAATAAATCCTAATATAGCTACAATATAAATTATAATTACATTGTAGCTATTTTAGGATTAATATTTATTTTACAGGCAACTTTGTAATTATTTTAACCAGGTACAATAGCTATTAAATAGTTAAGAACTATTTAATAGTTACCTAGTTAAAATAATTACAAAATTACCTGTAAAATAAATCCTAACCTAAGTTACAATTAAACCTAACAATATACTATCATTAAATTAATTAAATAAAATACCTACAATTACCTACAATTAAACCTAACACTACACTATCAATACATTAATTAAATACAATATCTACAAATAACTACAATGAAATAAACTAACTAAAGTTTTAATAATAGACTTCCGGTGGGCGGCTCTCCAGGATGGCTGCAAGCTTTCACTACTCTGATGAAGGTCTTTAAAAATAACCATTTTTGCAGCTTACATCTCAAGCCATCCGCATCTCCCTTGACAGTCAGGCTGTCTGGGAACTGCAGCGGACAGAAGAAAAACTTTCTCTTCTACCACGGAAGGCGTATTGAAAACTTACGGCTAGATTTGGAGTTTTGTCGGTAACGACCCGAAAATCTAACGCCGGCTTTTTTCTGGCCGCACCATAAAAATAACTCTGGTATTGAGAGTCCACAGAATGGCTGCGTTAGGCTCCAAAAAAGGAGCGTAGAGCATTTTTAACGCAGCTTCAACTCTCAATACCAGAGTTGCTTACGCAAGCGGCCAGCCTCAAAAACGTGCTCGTGCACGATTCCCCAATAGGAAACAATGGGGCTGTTTGAGCTGAAAAAAACCTAACACCTGCAAAAAAGCCGCGTTCAGCTCCTAACGCAGCCCCATTGTTTGCTATGGGGAAACACTTCTACGTCTGCACTTAACACCCTAACATGTACCCCGAGTCTAAACAACCCAAACCTTACACTTATTAACCCCTAATCTGCCGCCCCCCGCTATCGCTGACACCTGCATTTTATTTTTAACCCCTAATCTTCCGCTCCGTAAACCGCCGCTACTTACATTATCCTTATGTACCCCTAATCTGCTGCCCCTAACACCGCCGACCCCTATATTATATTTATTAACCCCTAACCTGCCCCCCACAACGTTGCAGCCAGCTACTTACAATAATTAACCCCTAATCTGCCGAGCGGACCTGAGCGCTACTATAATAAAGTTATTAACCCCTAATCCGCCTCACTAACACTATAATAAATAGTATTAACCCCTAATCTGCCCTCCCTAACATCGCCGACACCTAACTTCAATTAATAACCCCTAATCTGCCGACCGGAGCTCACCGATATTCTAATAAATGGATTAACCCCCCAAAGTCTAACCCTAACACTAACACCCCCCTAAATTAAATATAATTTTAATCTAACCAAAAATTAATTAACTCTTATTAAATAAATTATTCCTATTTAAAGCTAAATACTTACCTGTAAAATAAATCCTAATATAGCTACAATATAAATTATAATTACATTGTAGCTATTTTAGGATTAATATTTATTTTACAGGCAACTTTGTAATTATTTTAACCAGGTACAATAGCTATTAAATAGTTAAGAACTATTTAATAGTTACCTAGTTAAAATAATTACAAAATTACCTGTAAAATAAATCCTAACCTAAGTTACAATTAAACCTAACAATATACTATCATTAAATTAATTAAATAAAATACCTACAATTACCTACAATTAAACCTAACACTACACTATCAATACATTAATTAAATACAATATCTACAAATAACTACAATGAAATAAACTAACTAAAGTACAAAAAATAAAAAAGAACTAAGTTACAAAAAATAAAAAAATATCTACAAACATAAGAAAAATATTACAAAAATTTTAAACTAATTACACCTACTCTAAGCCCCCTAATAAAACAACAAAGCCCCCCAAAATAAAAAATGCCCTACCCTATTCTAAATTACTAAAGTTAAAAGCTCTTTTACCTTACCAGCCCTGAACAGGGCCCTTTGCGGGGCATGCCCCAAGAAGTTCAGCTCTTTTGCCTGTAAAAAAAAACATACAATACCCCCCCCCCAACATTACAACCCACCACCCACATACCCCTAATCTAACCCAAACCCCCTTAAATAAACCTAACACTAAGCCCCTAAAGATCTTCCTACCTTGTCTTCACCTCACCAGGTATCACCGATCCGTCCTGGCTCCAAAATCTTCATCCAACCCAAGCGGGGGTTGGCGATCCATCATCCGGTGGCTGAAGAGGTCCAGAAGAGGCTCCAAAGTCTTCATCCTATCCGGGAAGAAGAGGCGATCCGGACCGGCAACCATCTTGATCCAAGCGGCATCTTCTATCTTCATCCGATGACGACCGGCTCCATCCTGAAGACCTCCACCGCGGACCCATCTTTTTCCGGCGACGTCCAACTGCAGAATGACGGTTCCTTTAAGGGACGTCATCCAAGATGGCGTCCCTCGAATTCCGATTGGCTGATAGGATTCTATCAGCCAATCGGAATTAAGGTAGGAATATTCTGATTGGCTGATGGAATCAGCCAATCAGAATCAAGATCAATCCGATTGGCTGAACGCGGCTTTTTTGCAGGTGTTTGGTTTTTTTTCAGCTCAAACAACCCCATTGTTTTCTATGGGGGAATCGTGCACGAGCACGTTTTTGAGGCTGTCCGCTTGCGTAATTATTAAAAAATGACCATTTCTCTGCGTGTTTCTCTGGTTTGCTTTTTGTGTTCTAAAATGCAAATGCCAGTTTGTGTTTTTTTTAAACAACAATCACCTTTCTGATTTCAGTACTGTACTATCTTTCTGATAATACTCTGTATACAAAAGTATTACAAATGATATAAAACTACCTTTAGGTTACATGTATAAGCTGCATATGTAAATACTGTGTAAATGACATAAAATATTGTTGTTTACACCTATGGGGATATTTATTAAAGGTCTGTCGGACCTGATCTGACAGTGCGGATCAGGTCCGACAGACCTTGCTGAATGAGGAGAGCAATACGCAACGCCGCCCCCTGCAGATTCACGGCCAATCGTCCGCCTGCAGGGGAGTATCAATCAACCCGATCGTATTTGATTGGGTTGAATTGTGGCGATATCTGTCCGCCTCATCAGAGCAGGCAAACAGGTTTTGGAGCAGCAGTCTTTAGACCGCTGCTTCATAACTGCTGTTTCTGGCGAGTCTGAAGGCTCGCCAGAAACACGGGGCTTCAAGCTCAGTACGGAGTTTTGATAGATAGGCCCCTTAGTCCCATTTTACAGATACAAATATCCAAATATTCCAAAATCTAAACCTTTTCTGGTCTCAAGCATTTTGGATAAAAGGTTCTCTACCTGTACAAACGCAAAGTGCCAGGTTACAGTGCAGTGCAATACATACTGTAGTGTGCATTCTCTTGCACTTGGGGCCAATTTACTATGCCGTAAATGGTGCCTAATGTACCTGTTTCCGCTCAAGCCTTCAGGCTCACTGGAAACAGGAGTTAAGAAGAAGCGGTCTTAAGACTGCTGCTGCTTAACTCGTCCGCTGCCTCAGAGGCTGCGGACAACTAGTGGCCGATTAGCCACGAATGTACAGTGGGCGGCATTGCACAAGCAGTTCATCAGAACTGCTTGTGCAATGTTAAATGCCATGCTGTCGGCATTAAGCAGTGCAGGGCGGACATGATTCACTATAGCGAATCATGTCTGCCCGGGGTATGATAAATCTACCCCTTGCTCTTTGGTATTACTAGTGGACGGTTAAATGCGGGTAATAATTTATTAGTGTGCAAGGTTTTGTGGCAGAATTAAAGGAATATTGTATATGATAGGGGCAGGCTGGGGAGAAGTTAAAGGTTTATGTGTATGTATGTATGTGTATATAAAGGTAGGTACGTATATACAGTATAAATAAATATATGTGTGTGCGTGTGTATACATGTATGCATGTGTATATGTGTAAATGCAAGTATGTGTGTGTATATACAGGTATGCACTGTATGTGTGTATATATCTGTGTGAGTGTGTATGTGTGTGTGTATTTGTGTATATATATATAAAAAACAATAGAAAGAGAGAAAAAGAGGATAGCTATACCCTCTTATTAAGAAAGGGAATTCAGCAATCTTTTATATTTCAAAGCAAACTTTCTTTATTTTAACTCTTATTCCATTGTTCAGCTTCTATGTGACACACCTATAAAATAATGTATCCCTGTCAGCCACAACCCTAATTACAATGTATCAAATCAAAGCATATTATTACAGCTTCATATCCTAAATACAAATTAATAGGTTGCAAGAGGACACCGTATAAACTATCACCTAGATTAAGAGTTATGCGCACTATAGGGAAATTAATGAATGCAACAAAAGTTGCGTTATTTAACCCTCTATAGCGCAGCCATTACAAGTTTTGAAACAGTCGGCTTGTGCATGCAGTATGGTTGCGTTGAGCTCCATACCGCACACAATTCAAGCTCTGTTTTCACGTGCTCTTGCACGCTTTCCCCATAGACATCAATGGGGAGAGTGGGTCAGAAAAAAGCCCCACTGATGTCTATGGGGGAAAAAAAAGATGCGTTTAAACCTAACACCCTAACATAAACCCCACGTCTAAACACCCCTAATCTGCTGCCCCCGACATCGCAGACACCTACTTAATGTTTTTAACCCTAATCTGCCACTCCCGATATTGCAGCCACCTAAATAAAGCTATTAACCCCTAATCTGCCGCTCCCGATATCGCTGCCACTATACTAAATTTATTAACCCTATTCCCCTGCATCCCAACATCGCCCACACTATAATAAAGATGTAAACCCCTATTCCACCGCTCCCCAACCTCGCCACCACTATAATACATTTATTAACCCCTAAACCTCTGGTCTCCCACATCACTACCACTAAAGAAACATATTAACCCCTAAACCGCCAGCCCCCCATATCGCAGCAACCTAAATTAAACTATTAAATCCTAAACCTAACCCTAACGTAACCCTAACACCGCCTAACTTTAAGATAATTAAAATAGAGCAAAATTAAAGTTACAGTTATTAATGAAATAATACCTATTTAAAATTAATAGTTACTAAATAGTTATTAACTATGTAATAACTACCTAGTTAATATAAATACAAACTTACCTGTGAAATAAAACCTAAGCTGGCTTACACTAAAACCTAACATTACAAAAATAAAAATTTAACATTACGAAAAATAAAAAACACTAAAAGTACAAAAAAATAAAAAAAAACTACCATTACAAAAAATAACAAACAAAATTATCTAAAACAATAACAATTATTTCTATTCTAATACCGTTTTAAAAAAAAACTCATTTAGCTCTTTTGCCTGCCCTTAAAAGGGCATTCAGCTCATTTATGAAATGCCCAAGCCCTAAACTAAAAAAAAAACCCACCCAAAAAAACCTTAAAAAAAATCACTAACTCCCGAAGATCCACTTACAGTTTTTGAAGTCCCGCTTGAACGATCTTCATCCAGGCGGCGAGAAGTCATCATCCAGGTGGTCTCTTCTATCTTCAACCAGGCAGCAAAGTCCTCATCCAGGCAGCAAGAAGTCTTCATCCAGGCGGACTCTTCTATCTTCATCCAGATGGCATCTTCTATCTTCATCCCGGTGGCGTGGAGTGGGTCCATCCTGAAGACATCCGGCGCGGAGCATACCCTTCATATGGTCGCTGCCATATACTGAATCTTCAATGCAAGGTACGCAATTCAAAATGGCATTCCTTGCATTCCTATCCAATAGGATGAGAGCTTTTGAAATTCTATTTGATGTTTAAATCAGCCAATATAATTTCAGTAGCTCTCATCCTATTGGCTGATTTGAACAGAAAATAGGATTTCAGAATCTATTCTATCTATCTATCTATCTATTTATCTATCTATCTAGTTTTATTTGGTAAAGTGCAATTGCAACAATATAAATAAACCATTCACACTATAGTGAAGGGTTTACTTCTAATATTGAGGCCATACGGTAACAATTGTGTTATTAATAATAGAACGCGCACAGTGCATTTGGGTTATTAGAACTAAACACATTCAGTACAGTGCGGACATATATAATGTTAAGACATCTAGTGCAAAGTTAAAAAATGCACTATTGTAAAATGAAAAAGCTGTGTCTACTGTCTTCTATGGGATATTAATAACCTTTAAATCTTGTTCTGAAAAAAAACATGCCAAAACTGAACAACATGTTTATTTATATAATAATATTAGTATTTAACAGTATAATACATACATATAACACACTACATACACATGTACAATATACCACAACCACTAACTCATGTAGGTTTCTTCGTTAGATTTTTTATTTTCGTCATTAACAATGGTGATTGCATACGAATTGAATATATAGTTGTTCCATGGGAGAATCATCAGTGTTCCATGCGAGTAACCTGTATTATAATGGGGAAATACCACCGTAAATGTTCTAAACAATATCTGCCATCTTAAGTTTATATTTTCACGCATATCTGTTTCGCCACCTCTTCAGTGGCGACAAGCGAGATTAGCAGCTGTAAGAAATATACTGCATGAAGAGTGATATTTAATCTACATATGTATTACTTGACCGCTAACTCAACAGAAAACGTTTTGTTTTATTTACTAAATGCAAAGAATATGTTGTGTAAGCAGGCTTTTAAAACATACCCCCTTCAAAATGCAGAGATCTGCATTCACTGGCGATGTGGGCAGATTGTTCAAACAGCATTGAGCCTTATGCTATACTATAGAAGGCACATTACCAGTTGTCTGTACAGTGAGGGTCTATTACGTTTCACCCGGTTGGTGATTAGTGAGGCTGGAGAGACGGAAATGAGCCTCTCACTGACTTGGAGATTTTTAGAATATTAGGCCCTCAGAGAGAACAATTGAAATTAACATTTAGTACACATTACTACCCCCCCCACCACACACACACAAACACTGGGAATATAATTTTGTAGGCTGGCAAAATTAGCTATTTGAAATAACAAAATGAAGGTAAATTAGTTATTTGTACACCTTAGCAAATAAATAGACTGTTGGAAACACATTTAAGGAGAAATAATTTTACAGTATACTGTCCCTTTAAGTTGAATTAAAATAGTATAGCACAGAACTAAATCGCTGCACTCTAAAGTGCATACATTATACATAGTGATGTTGCGAATAGTTCGCCGGCGAATAGTTCCCGGTGAACATAGCTTGTTCCATTCGATCCGCCCCCTATTCATCATCTTTGAGTAAAATCAATCAGCAGCAGACCCTCCGTCCCAGACCCTCCGACCTCCTGGACAGCATCCATTTTAGATTCATTCGGAAGCTGCATTCTTAGTGAGAGGAGGGACAGTGTAGCTGCTGCTGATTTAATAGGGAAATCGATAGCTAGGCTAGTGTATTCAGTGTCCACTACAGTCCTGAAGGACTCATCTGATCTCTGCTGTAAGGACAGCACCCCAAAAAGCCCTTTTTAGGGCTAGAACATCAGTCTGCTTTTTTTTTTTCTCCTGTGTAATCTAATTGCAGTTGCCTGCCTGCCAAGGTGTGTGTCAGGTTTACAGCGTATACTGTGCCCACTTGCCCAGTGCCACAGTTAAACTTTTTTGACTGTGTTAAATAATAGCAGTCAGTTTCCTTCACACGTGTGCGTTTCAGTGCCTGCCAGGGCACAGTGTCACCCCAGTGCAACTCATATCTGGTGTAACAGCAAGCAACAGTCAAAAGTCTGTATCCAGCACATAATATCCCAAGGTGTGCACAAAGCTGTGAGGTGCAAACTGCAAGAAACATCCAATGAACAAAATCACAGCAGCACCACTGTAGTATTTCCAATCTTTTTTTCTTTATTCCATGACACAAGTACAGCAATAAAATAGAACGACATTTCGGGTGATGAACATGAATAAGGGTACAACTGTCACTCCAGTGCAACTCATATCTGGTGTAACAGTAGTGTACATTTAAAAAAAACAACACTTTTTTGACTGTGTTAAATAATAGCAGTCAGTTTCCTTCACACGTGTGCGTTTCAGTGCCTGCCAGGGCACAGTGTCACCCCAGTGCAACTCATATCTGGTGTAACAGTAGTGTACATTTAAAAAAAACAACACTTTTTTGACTGTGTTAAATAATAGCAGTCAGTTTCCTTCACATGTGTGCGTTTCAGTGCCTGCCAGGGCACAGTGTCATCCCAGTGCAACTCATATCTGGTGTAACAGTAGTGTACATTAAAAAAAAAAACACTTTTTTGACTGTGTTAAATAATAGCAGTCAGTTTCCTTCACACGTGTTCGTTTCAGTGCCTTCCAGGGCACAGTGTCACACCAGTGCAACTCATATCTGGTGTAACAGTAGTGTACATTTAAAAAAAAAATACAATTTTGACTGTAATAGATTGAATAGCAGTTAGTTGTCTGCAAGCGTGTGTTTCAGGCCTACAGCGTCTACTCTGCCAACTTCTGCCAGTGCACAGTGCCACTCATATCTGTTGTCACAGTAACTTGCACGCATAGTACCACTAATCGAAAAAAAAATGACAGGCAGAGGCAGGCCACCCCGCAGGGGCCGTCGTGTTCGTAGTGCTGTGATTCCCTTTGACCCTACAATAATGCCCAGTGTTCAGAGGCCACATACCCCAAACTCGAACAGTTCTGAGGACATAGTTGACTGGCTAACACAGGACACCCAATCTTCTACAGCTTCCGCTCGACACCTTGACGCATCATCCTCCTCCAGCTTAGCTTCGGGCACCTCTCAAGTTACCACTCGCCTGCCTGCCACCACCACCAACACTAGCACCACAGCCGCTTCACTTGATCTGTCAGAGGAGTTATTTACACATCAGTTGGAAGAAATGAGTGATAGTGATTCGCAACCATTATTGCCATAGGATGTAGATAACAGGCATATGTCTCAGTCAGGCAGCATTACACACATGGACGTACGGTGTGATGATGATGATGTTGTACCCGCTGCTGCTTCCTTTGCTGAGTTGTCAGATACAAGTGAAGCGGTTGATGATGACGATGCGTCCGTGGATGTCACGTGGGTGCCCGCTAGAAGAGAAGAAGAAGAGGGGGAAAGTTCAGATGGGGAGACAAAGAGGAGGAGGAGGAGGCGAGTTTCAAGCAGGGGGAGGTTGTCGCAAGGAGCTAGTGGCACAGTCAGACAGCACGCCAATCAACGCATGCTGTTGCCACCACCAGAATGCCGTCATTGCAGAGCTCAGCAGTGTGGCATTTTTTGTGTGTGTCTGCCTCTGATAACAGCGATGCCATTTGCAACCTGTGCCAAAAGAAACTGAGTCGTGGGAAGTCCAACACCCACCTAGGTAAAACTGCTTTGCGAAGGCACATGATCGCACATCACAAACGCCTATGGGATCAACAAATGAGTACAAGCAGCACACAAACTCAAAGCCACCATCCTCCTCCAGGTCCAGCATCTTCAGTCACGTCAATCACTGCTGTCCTCCATGCCCCCTCTCAAACTCAAAGGAATTGGTGACACCGCCACGACTTGCAGGCAGGCCTGCTGCCACCTCCTCTACTCCTCCTACTCCATCCTCTTCCATAACCTCCTCGGCTGAGTCCTCTTCTGCTGCTGCATCTTTCTCCACATCAATGGCACCCCCCCAGCTCCCCAGGTACTATTCCACATCCCGGATACGGCAGTGTCACGCCGTCTTGGGGTTGACTTGCTTGAAATCAGAGAGTCACACCGGACCAGCACTCCTGTCCGCCCTTAACGCACAGGTGGATCAGTGGCTGACTCCGCACCAACTGGAGATCGGCAAAGTGGTTTGTGACAATGGAAGAAATTTGATGGCGGCATTGAATTTGGGCAAGTTGACACGTGCCGTGCATGGCACATGTGTGTAATCTGATCGTACAATGCTTTGTGCATCAGTACCCAGGCTTACAGGACGTCCTGAAGCAGGCCAGCAAGGTGTGTGGCCATTTCAGGCATTCCTACATGGCCATGGCACACTTTTCATATATCCAGCGGCGAAACAACATGCCAGTGAGGCGCTTGATTTGCGACAGCCCGACACATTGGAATTCAACACTCTTAATGTTCGACCACCTGATCCAACAAGAAAAAGCCATTAATGACTATTTGTATGACCGGGGTGCTAGGACAGCCTCTGCGGAGCTGGGAATTTTTTTGCCACATCACTGGACGCTCATGCGCAATGCCTGTAGGCTCATGCGTCCTTTTGAGGAGGTGACAAACCTAGTCAGCGACATCATACCATTTGTTTTCTTCCTGGAGCGTGCCCTGTGAAGAGTGCTGGATCAGGCCGTAGATAAGCGTGAAAAGGAAGAGGAAGAGTTGTCACCATCACCACCAGAAACAGCCTTATCAGCATTGCTTGCTGGACCTGCGGCAACGCTGGAAGAGGATTGTGAGGAAGAGGAGTCAGAGGAGGAATTTGGCTATGAGGAGAAGGAGGAGGAAGACCAACCACAACAGGCATCCCAGGGTGGTCGTTGTCACCTATCTGGTACCTGTGGTGTTGTACGTGGCTGGGGGGAAGAACATACCTTTAGTAAGATCACTGAGGACAAGGAACGGGACATGAGTAGCTCGGCATCCAACCTTGTGCAAATGGGGTCTTTCATGCTGTCGTGCCTGTTGAGGGACCCTCGTATAAAAAAGGCTGAAGGAGAACGACCTGTACTGCGTGTCCACGCTACTAGATCCCCGGTATAAGCATAAAGTGCCTGAAATGTTACCAAATTACCGCAAGTCGGAAAGGATGCAGCAGTTCCAAAATAAAATAAAAAGTATGCTTTACACAGCGTATAAGGGTGATGTCACAGCACAACGGGAATCTAACAGGGGAAGAGGTGAAAGTAATCCTCCTCCTCACATGACCACGCCGGCAAGGACAGGACGCTTTACAGACGTGTTGTTGATGGAAGACATGCAGAGCTTTTTAAGTCCTACAGTCCTTCATCGCCACAGCCCTTCGGGGTCCACCCTCAGAGAACGACTCGACCGACAGGTAACAGACTACCTCGCCTTAACTGCAGATATCGACACTCTGAGGAGCGATGAACCCCTTGACTACTGGGTGTGCAGGCTTGACCTGTGGCCTGAGCTATCCCAATTTGTGATAGAACTTCTGGCCTACCCCGCTTCAAGTGTCCTGTCAGAAAGGACCTTCAGTGCAGCAGGAGGTATTGTCACTGAGAAGAGAAGTCGCCTAGGTCAAAAAAGTCTAGATTACCTCACCTTTATTAAGATGAATGAGGGATGGATCCCGAAGGGACTGACAGTGGGCGACACATTTGACTAAAAAAGGCCTGATGAGATGAGCTGCCTTGGGCTAAAAATGGTCCAGACGCTGCTGTATTTTATCTCTGAATGCCGGATGACTTGCGTGACTTATCCTCCACCAACTAGGGTTCAAGCCGCAATGTGTTAGGGCACTTTCTGCCTGGGAAACAAACATTAATTTTTCTGGCCACTGCTACAGCAGCGGCTGCAACAATACCTAATTTTTCTGGCCTCTGGTGCTGCACTGTGGCTTCAAAAACAAAACCAAAAAAAAGGCACATAACAGGGATTAAACTGATAGGAATAGTACTACTTAACACACCACTCCTATCTGGTGGCACATTAGATTGCACGCGCAGTGCCCCAAATTTGAAGTAGGAGGTCCGACCAAGCATCTTTTTCCATCTCCCGGTTCCTAACATCGATGCCATATACACGTCCCCTGATAGGGGACGTAACAGGGATTAAACTGATAAGAATAGTACTACTTAACACACCACTCCTATCTGGTGGCACATTGGATTGCACGCGCAGTGCCCCATATTTGAAGTAGGAGGACCGACCAAGCATCTTTTTCCATCTCCCGGTTCCTAAAATCGATGCCATATACACGTCCCCTGATAGGGGACGTAACAGGGATTAAATGTATAAGAATAGAACTACTTAACACACCACTCCTATCTGGTGGCACATTAGATTGTACGCGCAGTGCCCCAAATTTGAAGTAGGAGGACCGATCAAGCATCTTTTTCCATCTCCCGGTTCCTAGAATCGATGCCATATACACGTCCCCTGATAGGGGACGTAACAGGATTAAACTGATAGGAATAGTACTACTTAACACACCTTATAATAACGCAGAGAGAGGCAACGCAGAGAGAGGAGTCTGAAGAAGAGGAGTCTGAGGAGGAAGGTGGCTTTGAGGAGGTGGAAGACCAAACACAGCAGGCGTCCCAGGGGGCTTGTTGTCACCTTTCGGGTACCCTTGGTGTTGTACGTGGCTGGGTGGAGGAAGAGACCTTCAATGACAAAAGTGAGGACAAGGAACGGGACATGGCTAGCTTGGTATCCAACCTTGTGCAAATGGGGAGTTTGCGGTTGTGCAAATGGACTGTTTGCGGTTGTTTGCGGTGCGTTAAACGGGGAGTTTGGTCTGTCACTGTGAAGCGGGCGTAACCCTTACACTACCTGATCGATACAACATTATACCTGATGTTTTAAAGCACGTTATTCCAAACAATTTAGGAATGTTAGGTGATTTATGCCCTTTATGGATTAAAATCAGACTCTGCATCAACTATGTAATTTTCCATGGGAGTTTTGCCATGGATCCCCCTCCGGCATGCCACAGTCCAGGTGTTAGTCCCCTTGAAACAACTTTTCCATCACTATTGTGTCCAGAAAGAGTCCCTGTGGGTTTTAAAGTTTGCCTGCCTATTGAAGTCTATGGCGGTTCACCCGGTTCGCCCGTTCGCGAACAGTTGTGGAAGTTCGCGTTCGCCGTTCGCGAACCCAAATTTTTATGTTCACAACATCACTACAAATTTTACTACACACCCCCATAGAAGTCTCCTGTGTGATGGATTTAGTGCACCTAGACTTTAGACTTTTAATTAGATGTTAGTGCGTACTAGACAATCAATCAAGCATTGAGTATTGATTGCACAATAGCGCTAATATTTTTGCACTCCACTTGTAATCACATCACATCCTTTGATTGGAGTTAAACACAACCTTATGCATTTGTGCAACAATAGAATTGTCTAACACATTATAGCATTTTAATATTGCACTATTATGCCCATTAAATTAACAAACCTTCCAGATCTGACATATCTGTTAGAAGAAGCTTTAATGAATCTTGGTCTCTCAATCCTGTCACTGCTGAATCCATATTCCCCTTTGATTCCTCTACACTTGAGTTTGTTTGTAATGAAGTCTGCAAATTGCTCTCATTACTATCTCCGTTTGAGATGTTTGTCACAAAATTTTAATTGCATCTTAGAAAAACGATCTTTTTAAATAACATTTGTCAATGATTATGGTTACACTGTGGAGCTTTTGATAACACATAGGGCTGAAAGGAGTGATGCTCTGCAGAAGTAAAATGCTCTGCTCTATACATTTCCTGAAATCTAATTTTAGCTAAAAAATGACAGCTTGTTATAATATAAATGATTATACAGCACCTCATATGTTTAATGTATTAGAGCACAAACGCATTGATTGATTCAGAGACGGTTCAGGAAACTTGCAATCTATCCAGCTGCAAAACAATCTGCAACTTAGCAAAAGAAAAATCATTCATTTATGTCATTTAAAAACAAATGTGTAAGACAGCCAACAGTAAGACAATTTGTAAAGTGTGAGTAAATAAATGCGTGTGCACAGCCAATAAACAATAATTAAATATAACACAGATGTAAAACAAATGTGTAAGGCAGCCAACAGTAAGACAATTTGTAAAGTGTGAGTAAATAAATGCTCATGCACAGCCAATAAACAATAATTACATATAAGACAGGTGTAAAACAAATGTGTAAGGCAGCCAACAGTAAGAGAATTTGTAAAGTGTGAGTAAATAAATGCGTATGCACAGCCAATAAGTAATAATTACATATAACACAGGTGTAAAACAAATGTGTGAGACAGCCAACAGTAAGACAATTTGTAAAGTGTGAGTAAATAAATGCGTATGCAGTCAATAAACAATAATTACATATAACACAGGTGTAAAACAAACATGTGAGACAGCCAACAGTAAGACAATTTGTAAAGTGTGAGTAAATAAATGCGTGTGCACAGCCAATAAGTAATAATTACATATAACACAGGTGTAAAACAAATGTGTGAGACAGCCAACAGTAAGACAATTTGTAAAGTGTGAGTATATACATGCGTATGCACAGCAAATAAGCAATAATTACATATAACACAGGTGTAAAACAAATGTGTAAGGCAGCCAACAGTAAGACAATTTGTAAAGTGTGAGTAAATAAATGCGTGTGCACAGCCAATAAGCAATAATTACATATAACACAGGTGTAAAACAAATGTGTAAGGCAGCCAACAGTAAGACAATTTGTAAAGTGTGAGTAAATAAATGCGTGTGCACAGCCAATAAGCAATAATTACATATAACACAGGTGTAAAACAAATGTGTGAGGCAGCCAACAGTAAGAGAATTTGTAAAGTGTGAGTAAATAAATGCGTATGCAGTCAATAAACAATAATTACATATAACACAGGGGTAAAACAAATGTGTAAGGCAGCCAACAGTAAGAGAATTTGTAAAGTGTGAGTAAATAAATGCGTGTGCACAGTCAATAAGCAATAATTACATATAACACAGGTGTAAAACAAATGTGTAAGGCAGCCAACAGTAAGACAATTTGTAAAGTGTGAGTAAATAAATGCGTATGCACAGCCAATAAACAATAATTACATATAACACAGGTGTAAAACAAATGTGTAAGGCAGCCAACAGTAAGACAATTTGTAAAGTGTGAGTAAATAAATGCGTGTGCACAGCCAATAAGTAATAATTACATATAACACAGGTGTAAAACAAACATGTGAGGCAGCCAACAGTAAGACAATTTGTAAAGTGTGAGTAAATAAATGCGTGTGCACAGCCAATAAGTAATAATTACATATAACACAGGTGTAAAACAAATGTGTAAGGCAGCCAACAGTAAGACAATTTGTAAAGTGTGAGTAAATAAATGCGTGTGCACAGCCAATAAGTAATAATTACATATAACACAGGGGTAAAACAAATGTGTAAGGCAGCCAACAGTAAGACAATTTGTAAAGTGTGAGTAAATAAATGCGTATGCACAGCCAATAAGCAATAATTACATATAACATGGGTGTAAAACAAATGTGTGAGGCAGCCAACAGTAAGACAATTTGTAAAGTGTGAGTATATACATGCGTATGCACAGCCAATAAGCAATAATTACATATAACACAGGTGTAAAACAAATGTGTAAGGCAGCCAACAGTAAGACAATTTGTAAAGTGTGAGTAAATAAATGCGTGTGCACAGCTAATAAGCAATAATTACATATAACACAGGTGTAAAACAAATGTGTGAGACAGCCAACAGTAAGACAATTTGTAAAGTGTGAGTAAATAAATGTGTGTGCACAGCCAATAAGTAATAATTACATATAACACAGGGGTAAAACAAATGTGTAAGGCAGCCAACAGTAAGACAATTTGTAAAGTGTGAGTAAATAAATGCGTGTGCACAGCCAATAAGCAATAATTACATATAAGACAGGTGTAAAACAAATGTGTGAGGCAGCCAACAGTAAGATAATTTGTAAAGTGTGAGTAAATAAATGCGTGTGCACAGCCAATAAGCAATAATTTCATATAACACAGGTGTAAAACAAATGTGTAAGGCAGCCAACAGTAAGACAATTTGTAAAGTGTGAGTAAATAAATGCGTGTGCACAGCCAATAAGCAATAATTACATATAACACAGGTGTAAAACAAATGTGTAAGGCAGCCAACAGTAAGACAATTTGTAAAGTGTGAGTAAATAAATGCGTATGCACAGCCAATAAACAATAATTACATATAACACAGGTGTAAAACAAATGTGTGAGGCAGCCAACAGTAAGACAATTTGTAAAGTGTGAATAATAGTGATGTCGCGAATAGTTTGCCTGCGAATAGTTCCCGGCGAACATAGCATGTGCGATGTTTAGGGTTGCCACCCGTCCCTTAAAAAACAGAACACTTATAAGTTACACATGGTGCAGGGTGTGCATGGAGGAATATGAATAGGGCTGTCCAGAAACACAATACTGTACATGCTCCTCCCTGCACACCCTGCAGCATGTGTAACTCATAAGTGTCCAGGAAAACATGGCTGAGGTGGCAACCCTAGCGATGTTCGATCCACCCCCTATTCGTCATTATTGAGTAAAACTTTGACCCTGTAACTCACAGTCAGCAGGCACATTCCAGCCAAACAGCAGCAGACCCTCCCTCCCTCCCAGACCCTCCCACCTCCTGGACAGCATCCATTTTAGATTCATTCAGAAGCTGCATTCTTAGTGAGAGGAGGGACAGTGTAGCTGCTGCTGATTTAATAGGGAAAGCGATAGCTAGGCTAGTGTATTCAGTGTCCACTACAGTCCTGAAGGACTCATCTGATCTCTGCTGTAAGGACAGCACCCCAAAAAGCCCTTTTTAGGGCTAGAACATCAGTCTGCTTTTTTTTTTTTTTCCTGTGTAATCTAATTGCAGTTGCCTGCCTGCCTGCCAGCGTGTGTGTCAGGCTCACAGCGTATACTGTGCCCACTTGCCCAGTGCCACCACTGATATCTGGTGTAACAGTAGTGTAGATTTAAAAAAAACAAAACACTTTTTTGACTGTGTTAAATAATAGCAGTCAGTTTCCTTCACACATGTGCATTTCAGTGCCTGCCAGGGCACAGTGTCACCCCAGTGCAACTCATATCTGGTGTAACAGTAGTGTACATTTAAAAAAAAAAAAAAAAATTTGACTGTAATAGATTGAATAGCAGTTAGTTGTCTGCAAGCGTGTGTGTCAGGCCTACAGCGTCTACTCTGACAACTTCTGCCAGTGCACAGTGTCACTCATATCTGTTGTCACAGTAGCTTGCACGCATAGCACCACTAATCAGAAAAAAAATGACAGACAGAGGCAGGACACCCCGCAGGGGCCGTCGTGTTCATGGTGCTGTGATTCCCTTTGGCCCTAGAATAATGCCCAGTGTTCAGAGGCCACATACCCCAAACTCGAACAGTTCTGAGGACATAGTTGACTGGCTAACACAGGACACCCAATCTTCTACAGCTTCAGCTCGGAACCTTGACGCACCATCCTCCTCCAGCTTAGCTTCGGGTACCTCTCAAGTTATCACTCACCTGCCTGCCACCACCACCAACACTAGCACCACAGCCGCTTCACTTGATCTGTTAGAGGAGTTATTTACACATCACTTGGAAGAAATGAGTGATAGTGATGCGCAACCATTATTGCCAGAGGATGTAGATAACAGGGATATGTCTCAGTCAGGCAGCATTACACACATGGACGTACGGTGTGATGATCATGATGTTGTACCCGCTGCTGCTTCCTTTGCTGAGTTGTCAGATACAAGTGAAGTGGTTGATGATGACGATGCGTCCGTGGATGTCACGTGGGTGCCCGCTAGAAGAGAAGAAGAAGAGGAGGAAAGTTCAGATGGGGAGACAGAGAGGAGGAGGAGACGAGTTGGAAGCAGGGGAAGGTCGTTGCAAGGAGCTAGTAGCACAGTCAGACACCATGCATCGGCACCCGGGGTCAGCCAGACAGCATGCCAATCAACGCATGATGTTGCCACCATCAGAATGCCGTCATTACAGAGCTCAGCAGTGTGGCATTTTTTTGTGTGTCTGCCTCTGACAACAGCGATGCCATTTGCTAACCTGTGCCAAAAGAAACTGAGTCGTGGGAAGTCCAACACCCACCTAGGTACAACTGCTTTGCGAAGGCACATGATCGCACATCACAAACGCCTATGGGATCAACACATGAGTACAAGCAGCACACAAACTCAAAGCCGCCATCATCCTCCTGGTCCAGCATCTTCAGCTACGTCAACCACTGCTGTCCTCTTTGCCCCCTCTCAACCATCCGCCACTACGTGTCTCGCCTTGAGCAGTTCCTGCTCATCTGCCCACAGTCAGGTGTCTGTCAAGGACATGTTTGAGCGTAAGAAGCCAATGTCACAAAGTCACCCCCTTGCCCGGCATCTGACAGCTGGCTTGTCTGAACTCTTAGCCCGTCAGCTTTTACCATACAAGCTGGTGGAGTCTGAGGCATTCCAAAAATTTGTAGCTATTGGGACAGCGCAGTGGAAGGTACCTGGGCGAAATTTCTTTGCACAAAAGGCAATCCCTAACCTGTACTCGATTGTGCAAAAGGAAGTAATGGCATGTCTGGCACATAGTGTTGGGGCAAGGGTCCATCTGACCACTGATACCTGGTCTGCAAAGCATGGTCAGGGCAGGTATATCACCTACACTGCGCATTGGGTAAACCTGCTGACGGCTGCCAAGCATGGAATGTGTGGCTCTGCAGAGGAGTTGGTGACACCACCACGACTTGCAGGCAGGCCTGCTGCCACCTCCTCTACTCCTCCTACTCCATCCTCTTCCATAACCTCCTTGGCTGAGTCCTCTTCTGCTGCTGCATCTTGCTCCACATCAACGGCACCCACCCAGCTCCCCAGGTACTATTCCACATCCCGGATACGGCAGTGTCACGCAGTCTTGGTTTTGACTTGCCTGAAAGCAGAGAGTCACACCGGACCAGCACTCCTGTCCGCCCTGAACGCACAGGTGGATCAGTGGCTGACTCCGCACCAACTGGAGATCGGCAAAGTGGTTTCTGACAATGGAAGAAATTTGGTGGCAGCATTGAATTTGGGCAAGTTGACACGTGCCGTGCATGGCACATGTGTGTAATCTGATCGTACAAAGCTTTGTGCATAAGTACCCAGGCTTACAGGACATCCTGAAGCAGGCCAGGAAGGTGTGTGGCCATTTCAGGCATTCCTACACGGCTATGGCGCACTTTTCAGATATCCAGCGGCGAAACAACATGCCGGTGAGGCGCTTGATTTGCGACAGCCTGACACGTTGGAATTCAACACTCCTAATGTTTGACCGCCTGATCCAACAAGAAAATGCCGTTAACGACTATTTGTATGACCGGGGTGCTAGGACAGCCTCTGCGGAGCTGGGAATTTTTTTGCCACATTACTGGACGCTCATGCGCAATGCCTGTAGGCTCATGCGTCCTTTTGAGGAGGTGAAAAACCTAGTCAGTCGCACCAAAGGCACCATCAGCGACATCATACATTTGTTTTCTTCCTGGAGCGTGCCCTGCGAAGAGTGCTGGATCAGGCCGTAGATGAGCGTGAAGGGGAAGAGGAAGAGTTTTGGTCACCATCACCACCAGAAACAGCCTTATCAGCATTGCTTGCTGGACCTGCAGCAACGCTGGAAGAGGATTGTGAGGAAGAGGAGTCAGAGGAGGAATTTGGCTATGAGGAGAAGGAGGAGGAAGACCAACCACAACAGGCATCCCAGGGTGCTCGTTGTCACCTATCTGGTACCCGTGGTGTTGTACGTGGCTGGGGGGAAGAAGATACCTTCAGTGAGATCACTGAGGACGAGGAACGGGATATGAGTAGCTCGGCATCCAACCTTGTGCAAATGGGGTCTTTCATGCTGTTGTGCCTGTTGAGGGACCCTCGTATAAAAATTCTGAAGGAGAACGACCTGTACTGGGTGTCCACGCTACTAGACCCCCGGTATAAGCATAAAGTGCCTGAAATGTTACCGAATTACCTCAAGTCGGAAAGGATGCCGCAGTTCGAAAATAAATTAAAAAGTATGCTTTACACAGCGTAAAAGGTGATGTCACAGCACAATGGGATGCTAACAGGGGAAGAGGTGAAAGTAATCCTCCTCCTCCCACGAACATGCCAGCAAGGACAGGACGCTTTACAGACGTGTTGTTGATGGAAGACATGCAGAGCTTTTTAAGTCCTATGCATCGCCACAGCCCTTCGGGGTCCACCCTCAGAGAACGACTCGACCGACAGGTAGCAGACTACCTCGCCTTAACTGCAGATCTCAACACTCTGAGGAGCGATGAACCCCTTGACTACTGGGTGTGCAGGCTTGACCTGTGGCCTGAGCTATCCCAATTTGCGATAGAACTTCTGGCCTGCTCTGCTTCAAGTGTCCTGTCAGAAAGGACCTTCAGTGCAGCAGGAGGTATTGTCACTGAGAAGAGAAGTCGCTTAGGTCAAAAAAGTCTAGATTACCTCACCTTTATTAAGATGAATGAGGGATGGATCGCGAAGGGACTGACAGTGGGCGATACATTCGAGTAAAAAAAGCCTGATGAGATGAGCTGCCTTGGGCTAAAAATGGTCCACACGCTGCTGTATTTTATCTCTGAATGCCGGTCGACTTGCGTGACTTATCCGCCACCATCTAGGGTTCAAGCCGTAATGTTTTAGGGCACTTTCTGCCTGGGAAACAAACATCAATTTTTCTAGCGGCTGCAACAATACCTAATTTTTAGGCATGTGTACATGCCTAATTTTTCTGGCCTCTGGTGCTGCACTGTGGCTTCAAAAACCAAACAAAAAAAAGGCACATAACAGGGATTAAACTGATAAGAATAGAACTACTTAACTCCTATCTGGTGGCACATTAGATTGCACGCGCAGTGCCCCAAATTTGAAGTAGGAGGACCGACCAAGCATCTTTTTCCATCTCCCGGTTCCTAAAATCGATGCCATAAACACGTCCCCTGATAGGGGACGTAACAGGGATTAAACTGATAAGAATAGTACTACTTAACACACCACTCCTATCTGGTGGCACATTGGATTGCACGCGCAGTGCCCCATATTTGAAGTAGGAGGACCGACCAAGCATCTTTTTCCATCTCCCGGTTCCTAAAATCAATGCCATATACACGTCCCCTGATAGGGGACATAACAGGGATTAAACTGATAGGAATAGTACTACTTAACACACCTTATAATAATGCAGAGACAGGCAATGTAGAGAGAGGAGTCTGAAGAAGAGGAGTCATAGGAGGAAGGTGGCTTTGAGGAGGTGGAAGACCAAACACAGCAGGCATCCCAGGGGGCTTGTTGTCACCTTTTGGGGACCCTTGGTGTTGTACGTGGCTGGGTGGCGGAAGAGACCTTCAATGACATCAGTGAGGACAAGGAACGGAACATGGCTAGCTTGGTATCCAACCTTGTGCAAATGGGGAGTTTGCGGTTGTGCAAATGGACTGTTTGCGGTTGTTTGCGGTGCGTTAGACGGGGAGTTTGGTCTGTCACTGTGAAGCGGGTGTAACCCTTACACTACCCGATGTTTTAAATCACATTATTCCAAACAGTTTAAGAATGTTAGGTGATTTATGCCCTTTATGGCTTAAAACCAGACTCTGCATCAACTATGTAATTTTCCATGGGAGTTTTGCCATGGATCCCCCTCCGGCATGCCACAGTCCAGGTGTTAGTCCCCTTGAAACAACTTTTTCATCACTATTGTGGCCAGAAAGAGTCCCTGTGGGTTTTAAAGTTCGCCTGCCTATTGAAGTCTATGACGGTTCGCCCGGTTCGCAAACCGTTGTGGAAGTTCGCGTTCAACGTTCGCAAACCCAAATTTTTATGTTCGTGACATTACTAGTGAATAAATAAATGCGTATGCATATCCAATAAGCAATAATTACACATAAAACAAATGTGTGAGGCAGCCAACAGTAAGACAATTTGTAAAGTGTGAGTAAATAAATGCGTATGCACAGGCAATAAACAATAATTACATATAACAGAGGTGTAAAACAAATGTGTGAGACAGCCAATAGTAAGAAAATTTGCAAAGTGTGAGTAAATAAATGCGTATGCACAGCCAATAAACAATAATTACACATATCACGGGCACGATCCAATATAGATTGTAGCTTGCGGCGCAAGCAAGGGAACCCCCGCCACCCGTAGTTTCAGCTCGCAACTCGAGCTATCCCATATACGGCGCCGTCAGATGCTAAAGTGCCGTAAGTCTGACAAACCAACGATATCCAGAAATCTGCGTAAGTACAAATTTCTGGAGTTGCCAGTGACTTACGGCACTTTAGAAAATGCTCGTGTGAACCAATCAGCCAATCGGATTGAACTTGAATTCGATTGGCTGATTTTTCTACCTTAATTCCGATTGGCTGATAGAATCCTATCAGCCAATCGGAATTCGACGGACGCCATCTTGGATGACTTCATTTAAAGGTACCTCATTCCTCGTTCAGTCGTCGTGCCGGATGGATGCTCCGCGGCGGAGGAGCGATGAAAGAAAATTGAAGATGCCGCTTTGCTTGAAGACATCGCCGGATGGAAGAAGACTTCTCTGCCGCTTGCTTGAAGATATCGCCCAGATGGAAGAAGACTTCTCTGCCGCTTGATTGAAGACATCGCCCGGATGGAAGAAGACTTCTCTGCCGCTTGATTGAAAACATCGCCCGGATCGGATTAAGAGTTCTGCCCGGCTGGGTGAATATAAGGTAGGGAGATCTTTAGGGGGGTAGTGTTAGGTTTTTTTAAGGGGGTTTTGGGTGGGTTTATAATAGGGGTATGTGGGTGGTGGGTTGTAATGTTGGGGGGTGGTATTGTGTTTTTTTTTACAGGCAAAAGAGCTGATTTATTTGGGGCATGCCCTGCAAAAGGCCCTTTTAAGGGCTGGTAAGGTAAAAGAGCTGTTAAATTTTTTAATTTAGAATAGGGTAGGGAATTTTTTTTATTTTGGGGGGCTTTATTATTTTATTAGTGGCTTAGAATAGGTGTAATTAGCTTAAAAATCTTTTTTTATTTTTTTGTAATTTAGTGGGGGTTTTTTGTAATTTAGTTTAGTTTATTTAATTGTATTTTAGTTTAGATATTTGTAGTTTATTTAATTTATTGATAGTGCAGGTGTATTTGTAACTTAGGTTAGGATTTATTTTACAGGTAAATTGGTAATTATTTTAACTAGGTAGCTATTAAATAGTTATTAACTATTTAATAGCTATTGTACCTAGTTAAAAAATACCAAGTTACCTGTAAAATAAATATAAACCCTAAAATAGCTACAATGTAATTATTAATTATATTGTAGCTATCTTAGGGTTTATTTTATAGGTAAGTATTTAGATTTAAATAGGAATAGTTTAATTAATAATATTAATATTAATTAGATTTATTTTAATAAGAATTTAGTTAGGGATGTTAGAGTTAGATAGGGTTATTATATATATTAGGGTTAATATAGTTAATATAGCTAATAATATATATATTAGGGTTAATATAGTTAATATATATAATATAATAACTATATTAACTATATTAACCCTAATATAATTAGGGTTAATATAGTTAATATAGCTGGTGGCGGTGTAGGGGGATTAGATTAGGGGTTAATGTGTTTAATATAGGTGGCGGCGGTGTAGGGGGATTAAATTAGGGGTTAATATTTTTTAAAATAGATGGCGGCGGGGTAGGAGCTCACTTTAGGGGGTAGGTAAGGTAGATGGCGGCGGTGTAAGGGGCTCACTTTAGTGTGAGTAAATAAATGCGTATGCACAGCCAATAAGCAATAATTACACATAACACAGGTGTAAAACAAACGTGTGAGGCAGCCAACAGTAAGACAATTTGTAAAGTGTGAGTAAATAAATGCGTATGCACAGCCAATAAGCAATAATTACACACAACACGGGTGTAAAACAAACGAGAAAGAATGCTTTGAATTTGTTTGTTCATGATATTGACTGTGTGACTGATTTATTGATATCCTTTCTTTTGCTTAATTAAATTCTTAAAGGGATATGAAAACCACACTTTTTCTATTATGATTCAGATAGAGTATGCCATTTTAAACCATGTTCTTTTGGTATCTTTGTTGAAATGCATTGATGTAAGCTCAGGATTATGCATATTTCTGGAGAACAATATCACAACTTTTTTGCTAAAATGTATCCATTTGCAAGAGACACCTAACTAGGTCTGTAGGTATCTTCTTCTTCTTACTATCGGTTATTTGTAGAGCGCCAACAGATTCGGCAGCGCTATAAACATAGGCGGGATACAAGGAAACATTTATAGGGATCAGGTGGGTAGAGGGCCCTGCCAAGAGCTGCACTGTTGTAGTCAGCTCTAAAAAAGGTGTTCTACAAACAGCTGGGCTCTTAGGATCACATGCTAAGGGGATCTTTTCAACAAAGAAGCCAATTTGATAATAGAAGTAAATTGGAACCTTTTTTTAAAGTTGTACGCTCTGTCTGAATCACAAAATATTGTTTTTAACTAGTGATGTCGCGAATAGTTCGCCGGCGAATAGTTCCCGGCGAACATAGCTTGTTCGCGTTTGCCGCGGCGGGCGAACATATGCGATGTTCGATCCGCCCCCTATTCGTCATCATTGAGTAAACTTTGACCCTGTACCTCACAGTCAGCAGACACATTCCAGCCAATCAGCGGCAGACCATCCCTCCAAGACCCTCCCACCTCCTGGACAGCATCCATTTTAGATTCATTCGGAAGCTGTATTCTTAGTGAGAGGAGGGACAGTGTAGCTGCTGCTGATTTAATAGGGAAATCGATAGCTAGGCTAGTGTATTCAGTGTCCACTACAGTCCTGAAGGACTCATCTAATCTCTGCTGTAAGGACAGCACCCCAAAAAGCCCTTTTTAGGGCTAGAACATCAGTCTGCTTTTTTTTCTTATTTCTGTGTAATCTAATTGCAGTCGCCTGCCTGCCAGCGTGTGTGTCAGACTCACAGCGTGTACTGTGCCCACCTGCCCAGTGCCACCACTCATATCTGGTGTAACAGTAGTGTACATTTTAAAAAAACACTTTTTTGACTGTGAAATAATAGCAGATAGCTGACAGTACCCAAGATGGCCGCCTGGCCCGCCAATAAGGCAGATGGGGAGGGTTAGAGAGCTGTTTTTGGAGGGGATCAGGGAGGTTGGGGGCTAAGGGGGGATGCTACACCACAGCATATGTAAATATGCTAAAACAAATGTAAAAAAAATTAAAAACCTTTTATTTTACTACTGGCAGACTTTCTGCCAGTACTTAAGATGGCGGGGACAATTGTGGGGTGGGGGAGGGAAGGGAGCTTTTTGTGAGGGATCAGGGGGTCTGATGTGTCAGGTGGGAGGCTAATCTCTACACTAAAGATAAAATTAACCCTGCAAGCTCCCTACAAACTACCTAATTAACCCCTTCACTGCTAGCCATAATACACGTGTGATGCGCAGCAGCATTTAACGGCCTTCTAATTACCAGAAAGCAACGCCAAAGTCATATATGTCTGCTATTTCTGAACAAAGGGGATCCCAGAGAAGCATTTACAACCATTTGTGCCATTATTGCACAAGCTGTTTGTAAATAATTTCAGTGAGAACCCTAAAATTGCGAAAAAATTTATGTAAATATACCAAAATGGGCCTAGATCAATACTTTGGGTTGTCTACTATACTACACTAGAGTTAAAATTAACTCTACAAGCTCCCTACATGCTCCCTAATTAACCCCTTCACTGCTGGGCATAAAACACGTGTGGTGCGCAGTGGCATTTAGCAGCCTTCTAATTACCAAAAAGCAACGCCAAAGCCATATAAGTCTGCTATTTCTAAACAAAGGGGATCCCAGAGAAGCATTTACAACCATTTATGCCATAATTGCATAAGTTGTTTGTAAATAATTTCTGTGAGAAAGTGAACAATTTTTTTTTATTTGATCGCATTTGGCGGTGAAATGGTGGCATTAAATATACCAAAATGGGTCTAGATCAATACTTTGGGTTGTCTACTACACTACACTTAAGCTAAAATTAACTCTACAAGCTCCCTACATGCTCCCTAATTAACCCCTTCACTGCTGGGCATAAAACATGTGTGGTGCGCAGTGGCATTTAGCAGCCTTCTAATTACCAAAAAGCAATGCCAAAGCCATATAAGTCTGCTATTTATGAACAAAGGGGATCCCAGAGAAGCATTTACAACCATTTATGCCATAATTGCATAAGTTGTTTGTAAATAATTTCTGTGAGAAACCTAAAGTTTGTAAAAAAGTGAACAATTTTTTTTTATTTGATCGCATTTGGCGGTGAAATGGTGGCATGAAATATACCAAAATGGGCCTAGATCAATACTTTGGGATGTCTTCTAAAAAAAAAATATATACATGTCAAGGGATACTCAGGTATTCCTGACAGATATCCGGGTTCCAATGTAACTAGCGCTCATTTTGAAAAAAAAGTGGTTTTGAAACAGCAAAGTGCTTCTTGTATTTATTTGCCTATAACTTGCAAAAAAAGCAAATAACATGTTAACATTGGGTATTTCTAAACTCAGGACAACATTTAGAAACTATTTAGCATGGTTGTTTTTTGGTGGTTGTAGATGTGTAACAGATTGTGGGGTCAAAGTTAGAAAAAGTGTGTTTTTTCCATTTTTTCGCCATATTTTATAATATTTTTAATAATAAATTATAAGATATGATGAAAATAATGGTATCTTTAGAAAGTCCATTTAGTGGCGAGAAAAACGGTATATAATATGTGTGGGTACAGTAAATGAGTAAGAGGAAAATTACAGCTAAACACAAACACAGCAGAAATGTAAAAATAGCCCTGGTCCTTAAGGGAAAGAAATTGAAAAATGGCCTTGGTCCTTAAGGGGTTAAAAAAAAATAGAAATTTGACTGTGAAATTATAGCAGTCAGTTTCCTTCATGCGACCAATATCTGGTGTAACAGTAGTGTACATTTAAAAAAAACCAACACTTTTTTGACTGTGAAATAATAGCAGTCAGTTTCCTTCACACGTGTGCGTTTCAGTGCCTGCCAGGGCACAGTGTCACCCCAGTGCAACTCATATCTGGTGTAGTGTACATTTAAAAAAAAAAATACAATTTTGACTGTAATAGATTGAATAGCAGTTAGTTGTCTGCAAGCGTGTGTGTCAGGCCTACAGCGTCTACTCTGCCAACTTCTGCCAGTGCACAGTGCCACTCATATCTGTTGTCACAGTAGCTTGCACGCATAGCACCACTAATAAAAAAAAAATGACAGGCAGAGGCAGGCCACCCCGCAGGGGCCGTCATGGTCGTGGTGCTGTGATTCCCTTTGGCCCTAGAATAATGCCCAGTGTTCAGAGGCCACGTACCCTGAACTCGAAAAGTTCTGAGGACATAGTTGACTGGCTAACACAGGACACCCAATCTTCTACAGCTTCCGCTCGGAACCTTGACGCACCATCCTCCTCCGGCTTAGCTTCGGGCACCTCTCAAGTTACCACTCGCCCGCCTGCCCCCACCTCCAACACTAGCACCACAGCCGCTTCACTTGATCTGTCAGAGGAGTTATTTACACATCAGTTGGAAGAAATGAGTGATGCGCAACCATTATTGCCAGAGGATGTAGATAACAGGGATATGTCTCAGACAGGCAGCATTACACACATGGACATACGGTGTGATGATGATGATGTTGTACTCGCTGCGGGAGTTTGGTCTGTCACTATGAAGCGGGCGTAACCCTTACACTACCTGATCGATACAACATCATACCTGATGTTTTAAAGCACGTTATTCCAAACAATTTAGGAATGTTAGGTGATTTATGCCCTTTATGGATTAAAACCAGACTCTGCATCAACTATGTAATTTTCCATGGGAGTTTTGCCATGGATCCCCCTCCGGCATGCCACAGTCCAGGTGTTAGTCCCCTTGAAACAACTTTTCCATCACTATTGTGGCCAGAAAGAGTCCTTGTAGGTTTTAAAATTTGCCTGCCTATTGAAGTCTATGGCGGTTCGCCCGGTTCGCCCGTTCGCGAACATTTGCGGAAGTTCGCGTTCGCCGTTCGCGAAACCAAATTTTTATGTTCGCAACATCACTATTTTTAACTTTCATAATTTTTTTATATATATTTTTTTTTTAATTGATCTTTGTAGAATATCATAATCAGTACATGCATAATAAAAAGACAATGTAAAAGCACTTAGTTTAAATTTCAGATGAGTAGTAGATTTCTTTTTGACAAATTCTAAAGTTACTTCTATTTTCCCTCCCACTGCATCATGTGACAGCCATCATCCAATCACAAAATGCATATAGGTATATTCTGTGAATCTTGCACATGCTCAGTAGTTGCTGGTGTCTCAGAAAGTGTGTATATAAAAAGATTGTGCTCATTTAGATAATGGAAGTGAATTGTGTGCTCTATCTGAATTATAAAAGTTTAATTTTGAGTGTCCCTTGGGACTTGAGAACCTATCCACTCACCATCGTACCGAGCAAAAGGAAATACTTGTGTGAAATAGTCACCACAGACAGCAGACATACAGCTCTCTCCATTGTTATTTTTTCAGAATAATTTGCTTATGCAGCTCCGCCCCCTGTTTCACGCGATTGGTCAGAGGTGGTGCTTCCTCTGCTTAGTACAAGTAGCCGTACATTTTATAATTTATACACTTGTTGTCAGTGTTAAGCACTCACACACTGTTTTGCTCTTATGTGCTTTTTTACACTATGTTAGTTTATTAATAAAGTATTTGTTTTTTTGAATAAAGGTGCTGCCCTTATTTACAAGCACATTTATTTTACTATATGATTGGCTAGCGTATTGGTGGCATTAATAAGATATATGCTCAGACTGACACTTCTTGTTAAAGGTAATTATAAGACATTTCTGTTGTGTTGCTATAGAATAACATATCAGCCAAGTCTTAAAGGAATAGTCAAGTCCAAATTAAACTTTCATGACTCAGATAGAGCAGAAATTTTAAGAAACTTTCTAATTTATTCCTATGATTAATTTTTCTTTGTTCTGTTGGTATCTTTATTTGAATATAAGCTTAAGAGCTAGCCCATTTCTGGTTCAGAACCTGGGTAGCACTTGCTGATTGGTGGCTACATTTAGACACCAATGAAATGGAGTTCCTGGCACCAAATATTTTTAAAAGGGACCTTTATTCAAACCCGGCAGGGTACAAAGTATGTCAAATAGACAACATTGCGGCCCTTAGTCATGTCTGCACATATATACATTCTGCTTTCTTATATACCCTTAACAGGTACACAAATTCTACATCCTGTGATGTCATATCACCACCCTGTGGATGGTATTGGTATTGCATTCCTTCTATGTTAAAAACAAAACTTTACTTATACATATGTACAAAACTAAATTTAAAAACATACGGCTAGATTATGAGTTTGGCGTTATAAGCTGTGCGGTGCTAACGAGCAGTTTATGCTCACCGCTCACTTACAGACAGCGCTGGTTTTACGGGTTTTTACAAACCCGGCGTTAACCACAAAAAAGTGAGTGTAGAGCAAAATTTTGCTCCACATCTCACCTCAATACCAGCGCTGCTTACGTTAGCGGTGAGCAAGATTTCCCCATAGGAATCAATGGGGGAGAGCCGGCTGAAAAAAAACCTAACACCTGCAAAAAAGCAGCGTTTGGCTCCTAACGCAGCCCCATTGATTTCTATGGGGAAAATACATTTATCACCCAATCAGCCAATCAGATTGAGCTCGCATTCTATTGGCTGTTCCGATCAGCCAATAGAATGCGAGCTCAATCTGATTGGCTGATTGGATCAGCCAATCGGATTGAACTTGAATCTGATTGGCTGATTCCATCAGCCAATCAGATTTTTCCTACCTTAATTCCGATTGGCTGATAGAATCCTATCAGCCAATCGGAATTCGAGGGACGCCATCTTGGATGACGTCCCTTAAAAGAACCTTCATTCTGTGTTAGGACGTCGGAAGAAGAGGATGGACCTGCGCCGGAGGTCTTGAAGATGGAGCTGCTCGTCGTCGGATGGATGAAGATAGAAGATGCCGCTTGGATGAAGATGTTTGCCGGTCCGGATCTCCTCTTCTGCCCGGATAGGATGAAGACTTTGGAGCCTCTTCTGGACTTCTTCTTGCCGGATAGCATGAAGACTTCGGGACTCTCTGGAGGACCGATCGGTGATACCCGGCGTGGTGAAGACAAGGTAGGAAGATCTTCAGGGGCTTAGTGTTAGGTTTATTTAATGGGGGTTTGGGTTAGATTAGGGGTATGTGGGTGGTGGGTTGTAATGTTGGGGGGGGGGTATTGTATGTTTTTTTTTACAGGCAAAAAAGCAGAATTCTTTGGGGCATGCCCCGCAAAAGGCACTTTTAAGGGCTGGTAAGGTAAAAGAGATTTTTAATTTTAGAATAGGGTAGGGCATTTTTTATTTTGGGGGGCTTTGTTATTTTATTAGGGGGCTTAGAGTAGGTGTAATTAGCTTAAAATTGTTGTAATATTTTTATTATGTTTGTAAATTATTTTTTTATTTTTTGTAACTTAGTTTTTTTTATTTTTTGTACTTTAGTTAGTTTATTTAATTGTATTTATTTGTAGGTATTTGTAGGTAATTTATTTAATTAATTTAATGATAGTGTAGTGTTAGGTTTAATTGTAGATAATTGTAGGTATTTTATTTAATTAATTTATTGATAGTGTAGTGTTAGGTTAGGATTTATTTTACAGGTAAATTTGGTAATTATTTTAACTAGGTAGCTATTAAATAGTTATTAACTATTTAATAGCTATTGTACCTGGTTAAAATAAATACAAAGATGCCTGTAAAATAAATATTAATCCTAAAATAGCTACAATATAATTATTATTTATATTGTAGCTATATTAGGGTTTATTTTACAGGTAAGTATTTAGTTTTAAATAGGATTAATTTATTTAATAAGAAATAATTTATTTTGTTAGATAAAAATTATATTTAACTTAGTGGGGTGTTAGGGTTAGGGTTAGACTTAGCTTTAGGGGTTAATAACTTTATTATAGTAGCGGTGAGGTCCGGTCGGCAGATTAGGGGTTAATAAGTGTAGGTAGGCAGCGGCAACGTTGGGGACGGCAGATTAGGGGTTAATAAGTGTAGGTAGGCAGCGGCGACGTTGGGGGCAGCAGATTAGGGGTTAATAAATATAATATAGGGGTCGCGGTGTTAGGGGCAGCAGATTAGGGGTACATAGGGATAACGTTAGTGGCGGCGGTGTACTGAGCGGCAGATTAGGGGTTAAAAAATATATGCAGGGGTCAGCGATAGCGGGGGCGGCAGATTAGGGGTTAATAAGTGTAAGGTTAGGGGTGTTTAGACTCGGGGTACATGTTAGAGTGTTAGGTGCAGACGTAGGAAGTGTTTCCCCATAGAAAACAATGGGGCTGCGTTAGGAGCTGAACGCTGCTTTTTTGCAGGTGTTAGGTTTTTTTTCAGCTCAAATGGCCCCATTGTTTCCTATGGGGGAATCATGCATGATAATTGATCTTGGTAGAATACCATAATCAGTACATGCATAATAAAAAGACAATGTAAAAGCACTTAGTTTAAATTTCAGATGAGTAGTAGATTTCTTTTTGACAAATTCTAAAGTTACTTCTATTTTCCCTCCCACTGCATCATGTGACAGCCATCATCCAATCACAAAATGCATATAGGTATATTCTGTGAATCTTGCACTTGCTCAGTAGTTGCTGGTGTCTCAGAAAGTGTGTATATAAAAAGATTGTGCTCATTTAGATAATGGAAGTGAATTGTGTGCTCTATCTGAATTATAAAAGTTTAATTTTGAGTGTCCCTTGGGACTTAAGAACCTATCCACTCACCATCGTACCGAGCAAAAGGAAATACTTGTGTGAAATAGTCACCACAGACAGCGGACATACAGCTCTCTCCATTGTTATTTTTTCCAAATAATTTGCTTATGCAGCGCCGCCCCCTGTTTCACGCGATTGGTCAGAGGTGGTGCTTCCTCTGCTTAGTACAAGTAGCCGTACATTTTATAATTTATACACTTGTTGTCAGTGTTAAGCACTCACACACTGTTTTGCTCTTATGTGCTTTTTTACACTATGTTAGTTTATTAATAAAGTATTTGTTTTTTTGAATAAAGGTGCTGCCCTTATTTACAAGCACATTTATTTTACTATATGATTGGCTAGCATATTGGTGGCATTAATAAGATATATGCTCAGACGGACACTTCTTGTTAAAGGTAATTATAAGACATTTCTGTTGTGTTGCTATAGAATAACATATCAGCCAAGTCTTGAAGGAATAGTCAAGTCCAAATTAAACTTTCATGACTCAGATAGAGCAGCAATTTTAAGAAACTTTCTAATTTATTCCTATTATTCATTTTTCTTCGTTCTGTTGGTATCTTTATTTGAATATAAGCTTAAGAGCTAGCACATTTCTGGTTCAGAACCTGGGTAGCACTTGCTGATTGGTGGCTACATTTAGACACCAATGAAATGGAGTTCCAGGCACCAAATATTTTTAAAAGGGACCTTTATTCAAACCCGGCAGGGTCCAAAGTATGTCAAATAGACAACATTTCGGCCCTTAGTCATGTCTGCACATATATACATTCTGCTTTCTTATATACCCTTCACAGGTACACAAATTCTACATCCTGTGATGTCATATCACCACCCTGTGGATGGTATTGGTATTGTATTCCTTCTATGTTAAAAACAAAACTTTACTTATACATATGTACAAAACTAAATTTAAAAACATACGGCTAGATTATGAGTTTGGCGTTATAAGCTGTGCGGTGCTAACGAGCAGTTTTTGCTCACCGCTCACTTACAGACAGCGTTGGTATTACGGGTTTTTACAAACCCGGCGTTAAACACAAAAAGTGAGTGTAGAGCAAAATTTAGCTCCACATCTCACCTCAATACCAGCGCTGCTTACGTTAGCGGTGAGCACGATTTCCCCATAGGAATCAATGGGGGAGAGCCGGCTGAAAAAAAACCTAACACCTGCAAAAAAGCAGCGTTTGGCTCCTAACGCAGCCCTATTGATTCCTATGGGGAAAATACATTCATGTCTACACCTAACACCCTAACATGAACCCCGAGTCGAAACACCCCTAATCTTACACTTATTAACCCCTAATCTGCCACCCCCAACATCGCCGACACCTACATTATACTTATGAACCCCTAATCTGCTGCCCCCAACATCGCTGCCACCTAAATTATACTTATTAACCCCTAATCTGCTGCCCCAACATCGCCGCCACCTACATTATATATATTAACCCCTAATCTGCCGCCCCAATGTCGCCGCATTTATATTAAAGTTATTAACCCCTAAACCTAAGTCTAACCCTAACATCCCCTAACTTAAATAAAATTGAAATAAATCTAAATAAATATTCCTATCATTTCAAAAATTATTCCTATTTAAAACTAAATACTTACCTATAAAATAAACCCCTAAGATAGCTACAATATAACTAATAGTTACATTGTAGCTAGCTTAGGGTTTATTTTTATTTTACAGGCAAGTTTGTATTTATTTTAACTAGATAGAATAGTTAGTAAATAGTTATTAAATAGTTATCAGCCAATCGGAATTGAAGGGACGCCATCTTGGATGATGTCATTTAAAGGAACCTTCATTCCAGAAGAGCCATCGGATGAAGAGGATGCTCTGCATGGATGTCTTGAAGATGGACCCGCTCCGCGCCTGAAGGATGAAGATAGAAGATGCCGTCTGAATGAAGACTTCTGCCCGTCTGGAGGACCACTTCGCCCGGCTTGGATGAAGACTTCTCCCGGTTTCGTTGAGAACTTCGACCCGGTTGGGTGAAGACGTCTCCCGGTAAGGTGATCTTCAAGGGGTTAGTGTTAGGTTTTTTTTAAGGGGGGATTGGGTGGGTTTTAGAGTAGGGTTGGTTATGTGGGTGGTGGGTTTTAATGTTGGGGGGGGTGATTTGTACTTTTTTTTTACAGGTAAAAGAGCTGATTACTTTCGGGCAATGCCCCGCAAAAGGCCCTTTTAAGGGCTTTTTGTAATTTAGTGTAGGGTAGGGCTTTTTTATTTTGGGGGGCTTTTTTTATTTTTTTAGGGGGCTTAGATTAGGTGTAATTAGTTTAAAATTCTTGTAATTTGTTTATTATTTTCTGTTATTTAGTGGGGTTTTTTTTTGTACTTTAGATACTTTTATTTAATATAGGGAATTAATTTAATGATAGTGTAGTGTTAGGTGTAATTGTAACTCAGGTTAGGTTTTTTTTTACAGGTACTTGTATTTATTTTAGCTAGGTGGTTATTAAATAGTTAATAACTATTCTACATAGTTAAAATAAATACAAACTTGCCTGTAAAATAAAAATAAACCCTAAGCTAGCTACAATGTAATTATTAGTTATATTTTAGCTAGCTTAGGGTTTATTTTATAGGTAAGTATGTAGTTTTAAATAGGAATAATGTAGTTAATGATAGTTATTTTATTTAGATTTATTTAAATTATATTTAAGTTAGGGGGGGTTAGGGTTAGTGTTAGACTTAGATTTAGGGGTTAATAATAATGGCGACGTTGGGGGCGGCAGATTAGGGGTTAATAATATTTAACTAGTGTTTGCGAGGCGGGAGTGCGGCGGTTTAGGGGTTAATATATTTATGATAGTGGCGGCGATGTCCGGTTCGGCAGATTAGGGGTTAAAATGTATCTTTTAGTGTTTGCGATGTTGGAGGGCCTCGGTTTAGGGGTTAATAGGTAGTTTATGGGTGTTAGTGTACTTTTTAGCACTTTAGTTAAGAGTTTTATGCTACAGCGTTGTAGTGTAAAACTCTTAACTACTATGCGGTACCAGTCTTGACAGGAGAGGGTCTACCGCTCTCTTTTTGGCAGACTCATAATACCGGCGCTATGCAAGTCCCATCAGTGACGTGCTGTGAGATCTGAGGCTGGTGAGGCACTAGATATTTTACGCGGAGGAAAGACATATACCGCGGGCCGCAAGTACCCCCAACAGGCCAGGTTTTTTTTTTTTTGCTGAACCAGTGCATAGATTAAATAATACGCTGATAGGTGAGAGCATGTTATTAACCATGGTGTTACTCATCAGATGATTATTTTACTTTTGCACTGGTTCAGCTATAATGAAAACCTTACCTGTTGGGGGTACTTGAGGACCACAGTTAAAGTACATTTCACTAAAGCACCAGCTCATCTGCAATATGTTGATTACCTGACAAATAAAGCAGGTTGTAATAGTGTGATCATATATTACAGCAGAATTGTATTGCAAATTAACTTCAGAGAAAAAAAAAACAAAACCTTTTGTTCTTTTTAAAATCTTTCTTTAATAAATAAATTCCAAAGTTTGAACTGCAGCATATACTTTAATAAATAACTTCTACATTTTTTTTTTTTTGAAAATATTTTTTATTGAAGACAAAGTATTAAGCATACATTTCACAGCATTTCAAAACAAAATGAAAAGGTAAATATTTGTTACAATAGTAAAATGCAGTATAATAAAGATTGTACATTCAGTCCTCTTTTTCTTTTTATGCTTCTGTATAGTCTTTAAAACATATCTGAAACTCAGTAGTAATGTCCACAGGATATTTGTAGAAATAAATATAATAACTAACTGATATTGTCAACATTAATCAATCTCGTTAAGAACAAATGCTAAAGCCATATCACACTTGTACAGTTGGTATGCAACAATGTTAGTCTAGTTGGCTTGAGAGTATGCCTGTATCTAACACTTGTGTCCTTCAAAGTTAAAATTATATAAAGGTTTATTAAATGCTCAGGTGGTGTTGTGCTTTGGCAGACGGTTTCTCATCTTGGTAAGGTTTCTGCTCTATTTGATTTGTTCCCTATATTGTGTCCATTCCAGCAACATGTATTCATGGATATCTATTGTCCCCCTCTGCATGTGGTGATACCTCTCTAGTTGTATCAGGGTATTTACTTGTTTTTTCCACTCTGTTATGCTTGGAACAGTCTTTGTTTTCCATTTTTGTGGTATGAGTAGTTTTGCACTGTTAAGCATGACCAACAGTAAGGCTCTTAGCGCCTTGTTCTCAATTCTAGGGAGGGAGAGATAAAGGAGTATTTTAGGATCATTTGGGATTGTTTTCCCCACTGCTCTGGAGATGTGTGTGAGGATCTCTATCCAATAGGAGTCCAGGTCAGGGCAGCTCCACCAAATGTGTGTCGGTGTACCCTCCTCCCCACAGCCTCTCCAGCACTTCCCATTCACTGTTTTATATATGTGTTGTAACCTGCTGGGTGTAAGATACCACCTCGAAAGAAACTTATAACTAGACTCCTGTATCCTAGCTGAAATTGAGGCCTTTTTCGTGTCTTCAAATACCCTCCACCACTCTTGGGGTGTAATATCAATATTTAGCTCCTTTTCCCATGACTTGGTGTATGAGGGGAGCGTGTGTTTGTCTGGAGTGAGGAGTGTTCTGTAGAGAAGGGATATGGCATGTCTAGTGGGGGTGTCCCGTGAGCACAATGTTTCGAATGTTGTCAGTTGTCTGGTGAATTGTTCCCTGTGTTGGTGTGTGTTAAGAAAATGAGATAGTTGAGCATGTGAATACCAGTTCATACCTCTATCTTCAAGTGTTTCCCAAATTTCTATCAATGGTTTGAGCTTTTTGCCCGAGAGGATGGTCAAAAGTGACCTCCCTTTTATTGGTGTCCCTCTCTCCCTGCATGGTTGTCTAAGGTTCCATGGTAATTCCGGGTTGCTACATATAGGGGTTAGGGGGGAATGTATAGAGGATATGTTCACTGAGGTGTTAAGTAATTTATCCCACGTGTTGTAAAATGCAGACAATAGTGGGTATTCTGTCGCTGCTCTGTGTCTATAGCTCGAACTCAGCCAAGCTGACATGCCTGCGTTATCAGTTTCCATAATGTCACAGTCCAGTTGCACCCAGCATTTCTGTGTGTCATTTTGGCACCATTCAAGGAGCCGTTGCAGGTTGATAGCCTGCTTGTATACAGTTAGGTTGGGTACTCCGAGTCCTCCCCTGTCCCTTGGGTAGTACATTGTGTGTTTTGCTATTCTGGGTCTGATCTCTCCCCAGATGTATCTTTCAATATGCGCCTGGAGTTTGTCTAGGAAGCCTAGGGGGAGTGGCATAGGTGTGGTCTGCAGAATGTATAGGATTCTAGGTAGGATGTTCATTTTTATGACATTAATCCGGCCTAGCCAGGATATTTTTTTATTTTTCCAGCTAGAGAGATCTGCCACAATGGCACTCTCAAGTGATTTATAATTACTTTGAAATATTATCTGTGGGTCTGAGGATATGTAGATTCCCAGGTATTTCATTTTTTCCCGTTGTCTTCTAAGGGGGCAGTTACATAGCAGCTTATTTAGTATTTCTGGGTCGTAAGTAATGTTGAGTATTTCAGATTTGTTAATGTTCAAGTGGAAGTTAGATATCTTCCCATATTCTTCAAATATATTTAGGGCTTCAGGTAATGCGGTGTCTATGTTGGTGAGGATGAGCATAATGTCATCAGCGTATAGGGCTACCTTATAGTCTGTGTCACCCACTGTAAGACCTGTAACTTGCTTGCACTCCCGCAATTTTTGGGCGAGCACTTCTACTGAAAGGGCAAATAAGACTGGGGATAGGGGGCAACCCTGACGGGTTCCATTGCGAATTATGAATTTATCTGACATGAGATTGTTTACCCTGACCTGAGCTGTAGGTGCTTCATATAACGCAAAAATTTGGTGTATGAAGGTGTCACTGAATCCCATGTGTCTAAGTGTTGCTCTGAGGAACTGCCAGTGGACCCTGTCAAAGGCTTTTTCAGCGTCTGTGGACACAAGGACCACTGGCAGCTCTTGTTGTTGGGCATGTGTGGTCAACTGCAGGATTTTTAGAGTATTGTCCTTAGCCTCTCTTCCCGGCACGAATCCTACTGGTCAGGGTGTACTAATTTGGGTAGGAATTTGTTAATTCTCGTGGCCAGGATCTTTGCATAGATCTTTATGTCCGAATTGAGGAGTGAAATAGGGCGGAAATTTTCGGGTCTGTCTGGTGTTTTGCCTGGCTTAGGGAGTACCGTGATGTGCGCCGTGAGCATATGTCCTGAAAAACCTCCTTCTGTTAATAATGAGTTAAAAAGTGAGGTGAGTGGGGAAAGAACATGATGTAAGTATGTTTTATAGTATTTTATCCCCAAGCCATCTGGGCCTGGGCTTTTCCCATTTGGCATGCTTTTAATCGCTTGTTTTACCTCCTCCGTAGTGATTGGTAATTCTAGTGATTCAGATTCCTCTAGTTCAAGAGTGGGAAGATGTATTCCAGATAAAAACTTTTCTATGTCTGATTGTGTGCATGGGTTTTCAATGTTATATAGATTCTCATAATATCTCCTCAATGTCTCTGCAATGTGCTTGCTATCTTTGTGAATGTGCCCATTGGCGTCTCTGATGTGATATATGTGTGACCCTAGTTGTTTACGCCTGAGAGCTCTTGCCAAAGATGTTCCCACCTTATCATTTATATCAAAATATTTTTGTTTCAGAAATATAGATTGCTGTTGATACTTTTGAAGGAGGTGGTTGTGTAAGTAATTTCTCGCCTGGGTGAGTGACTCCTGTATTTTGCTTGAGGACGGCTCTCTTTTATGCTCTTTTTCCCAATACCTAATTTGGGCCAAGGTGGAGTTCAGAAATTGCCTGTTTGACTTTTTTTCCCTAGCTTTGTATTTTATAAATTCCCCTCGAATAACACACTTATGTGCCTCCCATGATGTAGTGTTGGATGTGTCTGTTGCATTGTTCTCTCTGAAGTAGTGTCCTAGTGTATTGTCTATTTCCGTCTTGATTAATGGGTGTTCAAGCATCTGTTCGTCTAGTCTCTACGTGTACTGTAGGTCCAGTTTGTCAGGCCAGTCAAGTGTGCATTGCACCGGTGCATGATCCGACCATGTTAGTGAGAGTATTTTAGAGTCAATGATCTTTGCCAATCCAATTTGGTCAGTCATGAGGTAATCAATCCTAGTGTATATCTGGTGTGGGTGCGAATAAAATGTGTAATCCCTTGTGTCTGGGTTCGCTGTCCTCCAAATGTCATGTAACCTTAACAGTCTAAGCTGTGTGTTAGCAGCTTTAATAACTTTGGCTGAGGTGCTGGATTTGCCGCTGGAAGTGTCTCTAGATGGATCTAGGGGTAGATTTAGGTCCCCCCCCCCAGGAGCAATGTGCCCCTGGAGAGTTCTAATAGTTTGTATACCAACTGTTTGAGCAGTAGGTGTTGCTCCTGGTTCGGGAGGTACACGCAAACCAGAGTGGCTGGTTGGCCATACAAGAGTCCCATTACTATGATGTATCTACCCCCCTTGTCTTTTTCTACGTGGGAAGGCTGAAATGTGACTGAATTTCTGATAAATATGCCCACTCCGCCTTTCTTTGAGTCTCCTGAGGCTAAAAAGAATGTTTTGTATCTGTTGTTAATTAGTTTAGGTTCTCGGCCTTTCTTAAAGTGTGTTTCCTGGACAAAAATAATGTCTCCTGAGTCTCTGTGCAGTTGACTAAAAGCTATTGATCTCTTCATGGGACTATTTAAGCCTTTGGCATTTATGGTAATCAATGTGAGATGTCTAGTCTGCATTGTAATGTCTCCACCCGCCTCAAGTGATATAAGGGAGTGTCAGTGCTTTCCCAAGTCTATCAGAGGTGACCAAGAGGGTGTGTATACTTTTATGTGATTGGTGATGTCAGATTATAGGGTCTGGGATTATGTGATTTGTTTCTCTATAATTCCCAAGAGGGGTGATATAAACGTTCAGAAACCTTGTGCAAAAAACAGAGATGCAAACATCAACAGTGCCTGTCGTATTACAGATAAACAATTAAACCTAGTCAAAATTTTCCACTTATTAATACAGTATATTGGTAACAGTGCAATATAACAAGTGTTCTCCTAAACAGTGAGGTTAGTATCCCAACCATCAAGCCCAATACAAAAAACATTAAGAAATATATACATTATACGACCTGTGTCTTTGTCAGATTATTAAAAGTCCCAGCTGCCGGGAGAGATCATTCTTTTAAGTAATGTCCCTTGAGTTTCTTCTGAGATCCAAATCCCCCCCTTTTGGATTTGCGTCGGTTTCTGGGGTGCTAGCTGATGTGGAAGCTCCCTCATCCGGAGTTGCTGCAGTGGATGCTTGGGGTGTTGTTCTTAAGCCAGGTGGTGCAATGGATATCTGGAGAGCCTTGCAAAATCGCTGTAGATCTTCTGGTGTCTTATATATTGCTGTGGTGTCTCCTCTTGAAGCTATGATGCTCACTGGGAATCCCCAGCGGTATATAATATTTTGATCTCGGAGCACAGAGGTTATGAAATGGAGTTCCCTCCGTTTTTGCAAAGTCGCTGGGCTGAGATCTGCAAAAATTTGTATTTTAAAGCCTGCATGTGTTATGTTTTGTTTTTGTCTGGAGCATTTTAAGATTTCTTCTCTGTCCTTATGATGCAGCAGTTTAAGCACTATGTCTCTGGGTGGGGCCTTGGGGGGTGGTTTGGCCCTTAGTGCCCTATGGGCTCTCTCTATTGGTACCTCTGGTGCGTTATTGTCCCCCTTTACTGTTTTAAAAAGGTTCTGCAAACATCCCTCTAATGCCACTGGTAATATGGTTTCAGGAATTCCCCGGATGCGAAGGTTATTCCTTCTCCCTCTGTTATCCAAGTCCTCTACTTTTTCCAATAAATGATCAATTGTTTCCCCCTGGTCGTATACCAGGCGGGAGAGGTGCTGGACATCATTATAAGTTGTATTGTGGCTCTCTTCTAGTACTGATACTCTTTTAGTCACTTTTAGTATGTCTTTTTTCATGTCTCCATACCATCCTTTGACCTCTGTCATCATTTCTTTTATATCTTCTTTAGTGCAAAGTAATTTTAAGTCCCCTTTGGTGAGGTTTGTCGAGTCTGATAAAGTGCAGGGTTGTGTATGAGAAGTCTCTCCTGCGTTGGGGCTATTATTTAAATCCAGTGTAGGGGTTACTGGTGTTGCTTCTGCTGGCTTCAAATATTGTTGCATTGTTTTTATGTTTGTATGGCCCTCTGGCTTGCTAGGCCTGCGTCCTGGCATGATATGTTAGACTAGGTATGTTTGCTTCGTTTTGTTTTTTATTTATTTATTTGCTTATTTTATTTCTGCCCACTGCAGTACGGTTTATTTATATTTCAGCAATCCGTTTTGGGTAGCGTGCTTTACTTTTATAATGATAATGTATTCTGTGTGTCTCTTAACCCCTTTTTTGCACCAGTTAATATTTGTTGAATATGTCCACTTGTCAGGCACATGGAAGGGCTGGGTGTTCTGTCAGTAAGGGGCTACACGTCTGTTGTGCCTCCCGTTGTCAGTGCATACCTCTGGGCTGTAGCGGAGTGTCAATTGCCTGTCCTGCAGGCTGGCTGGAGCTTGGAGATGTGCAGTTTGATTCGATGCTAGGCGCGGTTTGCCTTCGAGTTATAGGCCAAGCTGAGGTCTGTTTAGATGGCGTCCCCCAAAGTGTGCGTAGGCGGTATTTCTTCCTCCCAATATCGGGTATGCTTGTCGGGTTGTATATTGACCCCCGGCAGAAGGTCCTTAAGCTGTGTTAATCGGTCGTAATGATCAGGGCTGATGCGTTGGGCCTAGGAGCTTGTTTAATGTGCGGCCATCTCTCAAAGCGGCCAAGCTCCGCCCCCTTCAATAACTTCTACATTTTTAAGTTTAATAAA
Organism: Bombina bombina; assembly: GCF_027579735.1. Taxonomy (NCBI): domain Eukaryota; kingdom Metazoa; phylum Chordata; class Amphibia; order Anura; family Bombinatoridae; genus Bombina; species Bombina bombina. The sequence continues at coordinate 1,565,868,892 of NC_069499.1, read as the reverse complement.
TACCTTTTACAGTTTTCACTGTAACATATACTTTAATAAATTCAACAGTTTTAACTAACATATACTTTAATACCTTCTACAGTTTTCACTGTAATATATGCTTTAATACCTTCTACAGTTTTCACTGTAACATATACTTTAACCCTTTAAGGACACAGCTTTCAGTTCGCTCAATTGTTTTATGACGGAAAAATTCCGTCATATGTCCTTAAGCGGTTTATAAATTCAACAGTTTTAACTAACATACTTTAATAAATACCTTCTACAGTTTTCATTGTCACATATACTTTAATAAATACCTTATACAGTTTTCAATGTAAGATATACCTTAATAAATTCAACAGTTTTAACTAATATATATTTTAATAAATACCTTCTACAGTTTGCACTGTAATATATACTTTAATAAATAAATTCTACAGTTTTAACTGTAACATATACTTTTATAAATAAATTCAACATTTTTAACTGTAACAAACTTTTAAAAATAACTTAAATAGTTTAAACATCTAACCAAAAGTTGTTTTCTATTTGAATCGCTTAGCTACGCTCCCTTATTTATAAACAAAGTCCATTCGTCGGTCTTTTTTCACAAACTTTTCAATCACTTTATTCATAAAGCCTTGATTGTCTTTGTCATGAAACTCTACCAATCTTCTGCGCTCAATGGATAAAATTGCCAGGGATGATAGTCGTCCCTGATCAGTTCTATTCCTGGTGTGTGTTTTAATTCTCTTTAAAGCAGAGAATGACCGCTCAACAGAGGTTGTTGTAGCTGGTATTGAGTGAACAAGATGTAGTAGTTTAACAGCCTCTGGAACAGTCTGCATCAGATCGTTTTTGGCCAAAAATTTCATGAGATCTCCAGGTGATTTGCATTCAGTTCTTAAAACTTCAGAACCATACAATCCAACTAGATCACATTTTAGTCTAACCAAGTCAAAATATTTGGCATATTTTCAAAGGCTCTGCTGTTTTTCGTCATCAATATTTTTTGACATCTCTAGCAGTTTGGTGCAATCGACCAAACTAAGGAATTCAAGCTCACTAAATTTATCAAAGCGAACTCTCATTTGAAC